>NW_018020689.1:532209-548008 GCF_002006095.1 Pseudomyrmex gracilis
CTCTCTCTCTCTCTCTCTCTCTCTCTCTCTCTCTCTCTCTCTCTCTCTCTCTCTCGCGGTACATCGCTTGCCCGAGTCCGGTGAACGACGATAAAGATGATGACGCGATGACGCAACCGGTAAACGACGATGAACCACGACAATGACGACGGCAACGACGACGTCGACGACGACTTCGAAGGTACCGCGAACGCGTGAATAAATTTTGCGATTGCGTCGACCGCCCGGCAACTATGTCGTCTCATTGCCCGTCTAATAAGCCCGCGGAGGTCCGCATGTTTTACGACCTGCCGCGTTGCGGCGCTTAAACTGGTCGGCGCGGTAGCGCTGCAATTTGACGTCTCAGCCCAATAAATATATCACGAATTTTGAAAGCTCGCGGCACGTATATATATTTATATACGTACACAACCTCCTACGGTCGCGCGTCTCTCGGTAATGAACCGCGCGCGAGTTCGCGTATCTGCTAGTTAATCAAAGAATGCGGAGTCAGTAAACCGAGGTATGTGTACACGCGGGTATCCCGCGGTGCGCGTTTATCCGTTGATAATGAGAAGTCGAAGACAAGACGTATTGTGGGCGAACGTCGGGCGGATAGTTATTGATGCAGGCATTTTTTTTTCTTTTTTTTTTTTTTGTAACGCAGGCAATGCTAATATACAATCCGTGCACGGATCAGGCGTGGCGAGTGTGCGTGGCACGCGCTCTTCAAGAATACAAGAACTTAATATCGCAAATAAAGTTTTGCATTCTGCGCGAGACTTTCGCGGCGCGTTTTCGTTCGGAATACCTAAAAACTACTACATTCTCTGCCGAGAAACTGCCGAGTGCTGATTGTGCGACGCGGAAATGTTTATCGCAGCGTCGCGATAATGACTTCGTCATTACCGGTGACACATACGGGTGTGGGAAAAAAAAAAAACTGTTTCAAAACTTCAACATTCGCGCATTGTATCTTTCCATCTGAATTCATTCCCCGCGTGGTCGCGGTAGTTTTACGGCTGTTATTGCATATCTGCAATTCTCCTCGCCGCATTCCAGTGGCAGGTTCGTCGTCTAGCTGCCGGAGAAAGGCCGGTCTACGTCCTACGTATATGTTAATTGCGTTAAACCGACGAAACCGCGATCAGCATAATGAAACGGACAATCAGCGAACACTGCTCGGGCTCTCGTCACGATTTCACATTACAATGCCCCCGGTGCAAACGTGCGCGCGGCGCACGGTGGCCGGCGGTCTTTACGTCCTCGCCAGTGGCTAGGCGAGCGCATTAGATCGGGGAGAACACGTCGTTGTGGCATGTCGCGGTCTTTTTTTGTTCTGCCGATGAACGAGAAAATCGCTGCTGAGAGACCCCGATCGCGGGGACGTATGTACACATCGAGCTTTACGATTGACCTCATACATTAATGTAAACGCTCTGCTTGTGCCGGTCGAGTAGTACAGACGACGAAAGAAAGAGAGAGGTGGAAAAAAAAAAGAACGGCTGAACGATCGCAGAAGAGGTGGAAGTAACAAAGTCGCGAATCGGCCTTTCGGAGACAGAGACGAGGAAGCTCTCTCTAACGGAGTGAAGATAGATGGACAGATGAGAGCGCAAGGGAAGTAAAAGTACGCTCGTAAGAAACGTAGCGAGTCTCGTCGGATTCATCGTCGGCGGGCTCGTACGTTTCGTCGATTGAAGCGACTCGAGACGTATCGCGTGCGACCGATCGCTCAGATCGATCGACTTTATCCATTCGCCGATCGGCGTACGTAGGTATATACGTTGCACATCGATATACCTGTTCCGGGATGTAGAGGCGAGCTTGCCTCGGAAGCGGCGACGCCGACGACAAGTGGCGGAGCCGCGTTTTGCGAGAGCTTTCCCTTCCGTGAATCCCGACGACGACCGCGCCGACCGGAAGGAGAGCTTGCCTTATGCGCGCGTGAGCGTACGTGCGCGCATATATTGTACATACGATGCCAGCGACCGGCCCATAAATCAGGCTCCGCTTCTTGCGCGCCAATCGTTTGCCATCGCCGTCGGGTCAGAGGGGACCTTGTCGACGATTCCACTCGGTTGCGATCTTTCCGTTTGCGAGGATGAACCGAGCGCGTATACGCGTGGAATATCTTTTTATATGTACGTATATATATATATATATATATATACATATTTACTCGCACACGGTACATACAATTCGTGATATTTGAACGAGAAGATTTCTCATATAGTTGTTATAAAATATTTTCTGCTAATTATTGACACATAACAAAAAATTATATAGAAAGTGAAAAAAAGAAAACGGTAAATTTTCATTAGAGAAAAGCTTATGAGAAGAGAGATGAACAAATCCTATAATCAATAAATTTCCTGAAAACTAAGTTGTAAGTTTGTTTTTTATTTATATCGCAGTGAATGATAATCAAGTGCGCGTATTCTTGTGCACTTGAGATAGTTTACTGTAATTACTGATCCGTGTCGATGCGGACGAATGCTACATCGCCGACATATTTTTGCACATGCTCGTCTTTGCGAGCGAGGTTGAGAACCACGATGTCATCTTCTCGCGGTGGAGTCACGGAGAGGTCGCTTTCGAGAGTCAGACTCTATGATCCTGTGCGCGTAGCACAACCGGTTGTCTCCTCTTTTTTCAATGCGCGCCTCCTCCGTATGCGTGCACCTGTATGCGCGCGCGAGTTTATTCACAGACGATACGCGCGGCGGCGTGTGTGTTTGTGGGCGACTTCGAGAACGGACCGCACGCATAATAGGCAAATACCTGTAATTATATAAATTACGCGGGTTCACGAGTTCTCCCGTTAATGGCGCAACAAGAAATCTCGTATACAGAAATGTATTTCGATTTTGTACTTAAACAGTTTAATTTCCAATTGTCGATTCAGTATTTATCCATTTATGGACGTAGAGAGTTTTCGTATTGCTCTTTTGATGGTACGCGTGTCACACTTAAATGATGCGACATACGTACATAAACTCTTAAAATTTACTCTCATGCCGCAATCGAGATTACGTCTCTTCTCCCGAAGTGCAAAAACGGGTGGGATCGAGATGCAGAAGACGGCCTATTACGTAACACCGCATAGCAGAACATAACGGCTACGTTGCGTAACGGCAGATTCGCCAAAACGCGAGCGCGTCTTGTTACGTCGCCTTCTGATTTATTCGTAATATCACGGGGACTCGACATTTCGCCGCCGAGGTCCGTAACGCTCGCGTTCTCGCGCGAAAGCGGTCGGCTTCAAGTCCTTCATATCCGTGTCGTCGCGATGTTGCTCGACGACGGTGTGTCTTCTCCGGTGGTAATTCGCTTTCGCAACGAGCGGCGCGTTTTCGCCGTTTCATTTATCGCCGGCTTAATTATCACGATCTCTTCAGAATCGCGCCGTCGCGCAATGCAAAGTCGATCCCTCGCGATCGTCGTCGACGGTCAAGGACACCTGACGCCTTCTTATCCATCGACATCGCTTGCTCGCTTGGTACTCTCTACCGAGAGTAACTGACCCCTGACCCACGATACTTGTCTCCGTCCTTCTTGTCGCCTTTCCTCGCGTACCACCTTCTCTTTAGTCGCTCGTCGTTCACTTTGCGTCTCCATCTTTTGTGTCCCCCTCGCGCACTCTCTCTTCCCAGGAGTGTAAGTCGAGAACTGGTAAAGCGACATAAAGTAGGCTCGGTTACGACAGGTCGTAAGACGACGAGTGTGTCTAATAGGTCGCGATAACGCGTTTCGATGATATCCTTCGAGGCGTATCGCCTTCGGTGTGGTCCGCGTAAGACGCGCGATTGAATGCCCACATGTATATAATGCGCGGTGGTTTACATCCGCGCGACTCCGCTTGCGTATATAAGTAGCATCGATCGCACAAAACGGAGGCGGATTAACATTCGTCGCGGCAGCGATGTTGTCAGATTTATCGTGTCCCGCTTCGCGCGTTCTCCCGATTTTAAACGACGACGAGATGAATCGCTTCATGACGAATTTTAATGTGAAACATAAAACGCGGCGATCAATAAATTTGTTAATATAATCTTGTGTTCTCGAGATGTATATATTAAAATTTATATGTTCAAAATAGATAGAAATATCCTATACCAGGAATTTATTGTAAGTTTAACAATAATAAATAAGTTAGATGTATTGGAATTTTAAACGATAGTGTCTTATATAATGAAGAATGTGAAGCCACGAGTATACGTTGAAATTTTTATGACTTTATCCATTAAAAGTGCGCTCACGGTGACAAATGGACACGAGGCAACGGTTGCGCACATCGACGAAAATTGATTGCTATCTTATGGCCTATTCGATGTAAATTTTATAGAAAGGAGACGTTGAAGAGCGTGATCCCAAGCGCGATCAATGCATCGTCAAGTAGCGGGTAACATCGGAACGCAAACGTAGCGACCTAAAGAAACGTGTTGATCGTTATATTCAGAATGTAAGGAAGCAATTGCAAGCCCTAATATATTTGTTAATTAGTACGAAACTAATGATCTTTATTTCATTAATATCTTAGAATTTGCAATGTTATCGCAACATGATTTTTTTTATCATTCTCATTAATTTGTTTAACGCTATTTATATACGAGCGTCGAAGGTTCAAGTAAAGCGGATTGTGGGCGTTAAGTGCATTTGCGGAATGTGATAAGCTCGCATACTTTACGTTCGATCAGTTTCGAGAAAATTCATTGTGTGAGAGATGATAATTTCGCGGTAGACTTTTAACATAAAATGTGGAAGGCCACATTTAAATTACGAAAGCGAGTGGACACGGTAAAGGCAATAGTAGTAAATCGTACAATTTAATTTATCATCGCACTTGGTGGTAATTAATTACCAAAATTATTCGAAATCGAGGACGTCGCGCTAATTGTAGCGCGCGAGATCGTTATCAAAAATCATCGAAATGTAATCGCGCTTGTTCTTCAAGTTAACCGTGATTATTTCTGCAACTTATTTCACCTGTTCGGAGCCGCCTCTGAATCAGAGAAAAAGAGAGAGAGAGAGAGAGAGAGAGAGAGAGAGAGAGAGAGAGAGAGAAAGAGAGATCAATAATTAATTATCTTTCGGTATAAATACTCCCGCTTTCACTGACGACGAGAAAGCTTGATAAAAATATGCGTCGCGGGTTCTCATTCTACCATCTGATTTTGCATCTGTCAAACCTGGCACATATAAAAATTCAAAAACACGTTTATTTCTATCAATAGACGAGAAGAGAGTTTATCTTCAATTGTACAATCTGATATACATAGAGCATTGCGTTGTTAAAAACACGGCATTAAAAAAGAGATCATATCTATATTAATAATTTGTAGACAAAGAACTCTTAATTCTAGAAATGTTTGTGCACGTTATTAAAGATATAATTATCTAAACTATGTAATTGTCACAATTTGCGATACTGCTTTCAGATTATATAGTACGTGTTTTATACAGATATCTACAAGAATGACGAAAAACATATACAGAGCAGGTGATACGTAAGCGATCGGAGCATCGTTGAAGATTCGTCGCGCGGTCGCGATATGCTCCATTCGCGGACCTCCTATAATCGTGAATTCAAATGTACGACTTTTGAAATCGGATCCGCCAGATATTTCTTGACCTGGGACCGTGGCCCGTCGGCGGTGGGCGGGGAGAAAGGGCCGGGAGAAGTCCCATCGTCTCAGTTACAATTTGTGTTCGCACTTAAAAGAAACATTACCTGGTGGGGCCGAGTCGAGGATAGCGCGGACGCCTCGTGTGTGGTCCTACATAACGTCCCGGTCGTATCTCGAATCGTTCGTTACCGATTCGATTGGAGTCGCGTTCGAACATCATCCAGCCCTGGGAGAAAACGCGTTCGCCCTTAAGAAGTGCTGCCACTTAAAAGTAAACTTTCCCTCTCCGTCACTATAAGGGATATCAGGTCGATGCGTAGTAACCCGCTCGCTTTTTCAGACTGCGTGTAGATCGCAGAAAGAGGGAGAAGATGAGGCAATGACCTGCATCGATACAACCACTGGATATGTGTTCGGAAGAAACATTTGTTTGTAGTGTCAATAAATAAAAATTTAAAACATTTTTTGAACAAATTCTTTAATTACAGAATTAATTAAAATGTGATTTTTACTTTAAATATTAGCGTATAGAATTACTCTTCATCTTGAATATTCGACCGCTCTTTCTTCTACAAACTTGTCTTACGACTATCAAAAACGGAATAGTTATCGCCTCTGGACGAGACATACGCGCGCAACCCGTTTCCTACGAAATCAACGGAATTTACAATGAGCGCTCCTTCAGTTCTCCCAAACGTCCGGATAACTAATGGCGTTTCGAAAATCGAGCAGCCTAATTTGAATAGTTTGGTAATTCTTCGTGATTGCGGCTACTTTTAGCGGCTCTCAAACTATTTCACATAGAAAAAACGTTCTTTCTTCGAGACTATTTAAAACGTGCAAAGTTCAATTTTATTTTTTTAATGCTTTATGCTCGTTTAAGATAACATTTTTGTACTAATTCTAATTTTTATTTATGTATTTTTATGTATGTGAATATGTCACATGAGTGTACTATGTGTAGATTTTACATTCCAATACTCTATTCTAGAGTTTTTGGGAGTTCAAAAGTAAACTGCAATTGCCAGTAAGCGCGTTCAAGTACATCAGGTAAACTTTTTAAGATCTGAAAGACCAACTACATATGTACCTTTATTATATATGTTTGGAATAAAGTTTTTGAATGTCTTTCTCTTTCTCTCTCTCTCTCTCTCTTCTCTATGTTTTCAAGAATAAACCGTGAGAATCTTTCAGAGTTAGATAAATGACTACATAGCGAGTTACACGGTGATCAAATTCATTTGAAGTCACTTCCGAACGTATATGTGTTACAATCGATTTGATCTCATTCTCTAGCGGACGCAACGCGCGGTTTTAAAAACCCAATCGAGCTGGGAAAAGTGCCGTAAACCGACCAGTCGTGATCCGCAATTTACAATCCTCACGATATCGATCAAGATATTCGGTGGACCCGATGCGACTGAGTCGTATAAACGAGGAATTCGAGCGGACCAAGGAATTCCACGTGAAATTCAGCGAAGAGTGTAGCCTTGCTCTCCGCAAGAACTATGTTATCTGCGAAATTATTTTCGTTCAGTGGTTTATTTTCAAAATCGCAAAGCGAGACACTCTCACACATTCTCGTAGTCCCGCGCGAAGTACTTATCCTCTCGCTAATCTCTGAATATTTTTTAAACGTGAACTACAGACTATATTTGAGAAAAATAATGTGATTTTCTTTCCAAACTCTCTCTTAAACCGGCAATTTCCAAAATGTTTCTCCTTCATATTTCTTTCAACTACTTATTGCACTATGTTTTTAAATGTGCAAAAAAATACATTTATGCGCGCACAATAATATACATCATGTATATAATATATATACAATACACACAAGCACATAAATAACTCTCGAAGTTTACTTGTCAGAAATAAAAATTTATTTTTATAACACTACAGATCATTAATAATATTTCGTTGACAGCTGACATGCATCAATTTGTTGCTACTAATAATATTTCCGTATTTAAAAGACGATTATTTCAGCGGCGATATTAACTCGATATTTCAAAACGACGGCAGTAGCGGCGTTTGCCAAAAGAAATTATACTCCACAATTCGTTTCACTATAATTATAGCAAACAAGCCTGCATAATAAGTGTTACAAAGCTGATAGCCTATTAATCGTGTTATTTTGGGTCCAATTATTGCCAAGTAGTTTGTCGAATGACATCGTAAAAAATACCGATAGTACAGGAAGTTTTAATAATTTATAAGCTCTGAAGTGACTATTTACGAAATACGTAAAGAAAATGACATTTTGTGCTTACATTTACAGTGCTCCATTTGTGTCGTAATACGATGATTTTTTTAAAGGAGAACAGCACATTCCTTTAAAGTGGCACAATGTTCAATGGAAAAGTGGAGAAACCAGAAACGAGTCGTGATCGTTGAACGGGCGAACGTCCTCCCTCTGGTCGATTTCGAAATCGAATTAATTATTCTCGCAACGGTGTGATATTGGAAGAGCCAATCGTAAAATCCGAAGCTTGATGGATCTTAAAGTTCCTCTGCTTAGCGCGCGCGGACTGTTTCGGATAAGAAATAAATGGCGAATAACGGTGTTAAATCCCGACCGAATTGGAGTCTCCGCGCATAATTAGAGTGGGTTACTACGCTATACATCAATCCTGTGTATCTGCTTTACATGTATATACGTGCTGTCGTTTTCCGTCGAAGTTAGCGGCCGTGTAAATGCAATACGGAGATTAATAGTGAAATTATACCAAGTTTATTCCGCTAGTATTCGACGCAAGAGGCAAAAACTCGCTCGCTCATTTAAATGCCGTGTGGAAACTCGTTGATTACGTGGATTACCGCTTTGTTTATATGGCATGTTTAAAAATTATCGGAAAATCGAAATGAAACGTTTATATAAACTGTACTTGCTGATCTTCAAATACAAAAATATTGTAGACAATATACTATTAGAAAATTTTGTATAATTAAATATACTATTACATTTTATATGATCAAATTAATTTATATATATTTCCATCAACAATCCATAACGTTCATTTCGCGCGTTCAGATGTTTCAACATCAATTTATTACATTTACGCATGGACATATGTCTTTTTACTACCTCAAAGAATTACGCGAGATTGGTTTAAGAACTAACATTTATTATTTAAAATAATTTCATTTAATTTTGATGTACTGTTGTGTATTTTACTTACATTCTAGAATATACGATAATATAATAATGTAAAATACATACATTCTACTTATAATACAGGTTTTAATATACAAGTTATATCGAAAGTGAATTTTAATAGAAAGGTAATAATATTTTGTGTAAGACTTTGTAAGATACAAATATAAAACAACAAAATATACGTAAAACAATTTTTTTGTTTGAAATTTTTTTTTCAAAACTTAGGTATTTTTGAATACGTAATGATAAAAATATTGAATACATAATGACAAACACTATTATTGTAGAATACGTTTTATATACTCATACTGTGCCGATACAATTTATATAGGAAACGAAACATCATAAAAGTTTGTATAACAAAAGAAGATAATTATTCTTTATGTGAGAAATTGAAAACATATAGAATAAAATTGTTTTGTGTAAAATTTACTCAGTCGAGAAAATAAACTTTAAAAGTTTGACATACGCTCTACATCTTTTATTACACTTATTTTATGTAAAATAATATCATTTAAATATAGATATTACATAGAGTATGTTACGTAATATGTTGTTTCGTAGTTTCAGGCCTCAAGAAACATGAAGTTTTGGGTTTTAAGTCAGACACACAATCACTGCACAACGTAATATAAAAAATCTATATAAAAAAAATTGCTTCTGTTAAGAAAAAGCTTTTAAACTTCTACTACTGCAAATATACGAAAGTCGATTTGAAAATCCGACAAATTTGAATGATTGAACCTTTATTTTATAATTATAGCAAGAGAGTGCTCTAATATTCTTTTTCCTGTAATTGTCACGTATTTATTTTCTCAAATAAATGAAATAATTATAACTTTAATCAGAAATTAAGACTATCTGTTACTTCGTTGATTGATGTTTTCTGAACAAGATAAAACGTATGAAAATAACTACTCAACAATAACACAAATTTCAAGATAATAAGAAAATTTACAAAAGAAAAAAACTAGGCTTGTTTATTGTAAAATAAATGCACACGCATTGCGTGCGAGCATACACGTATAAACACGAGCTTCTAACCATTTGCGAGAGCGCAATGCCTGTGTTTTATATCAACGATGATATACGATCATAACGCGCCCTTGTACTCCTCTTGCAATAAGATCAACCGCACAACTGAGTTTTGGTATCGGCATGTGTGAAATCAACATTAATCTCAGAAGAAATCTTATAACAAATTTCTGCGACACATTCATTACGCGTGTTAATGTGACAGTGATCAGACTAATCAATAGTATCTCAAACATGGGGGTTTCAGAGATTGTTAAAAATTCTTTTTACTTTTCTATACATTGCTTAAACTGCTACTTATAAATAACGATACAATGCGCGTTTTCTATACAAAACGTGTTCGATCGCAAAAAGTAAGTTTATAAGCTGTTACAAAACCGTCTCTCTCTCCACTGCAAATACAAAAAGTCGATTTTAAAATCCGACTTACAATTGTGGTATTATTGGTTATAGAAAGAATTAATTCTCAGTATTTAATATGTAAAGATGAACAAAATGAATTTATTATAATTAAAGTTAACAATTAAGCGGTTTCACAACTTCCGATAGCTCGCGCGACTTGTCTCTGTTAACGGTTCCGAATTCTCTGTCTCCGGCGACCGAAGACCTCTCGCTCATCACCTCGGTTTTCGAGGACATCTTTCTGTTTTCCCTGTTTGAAAATCGTCGGTTGGATTATCAACAGGCAATCAACAAACATCGCAAACAAGACAACGGTCGTAAACATTTGTCACCTCGACAGTCACAAACAGACAAATCTGTTGTGAGATTATCGCCGTTACATCCAAAATTCACGCAAATAGAATCGAATACTATACACATACAAAATATAAGAATTATAGATACACACACAAATATAAATTACAATGTATATAAGAATTAGACTTTTTACACTTTGATTTTCCTTACACAATTGATTCTTTATTTTATAATTGCCGCAAACATTTGCTTTGATTTGTCTTCTGTAATTGTCCCGTAGTTCCAAACAAATAAAATATTTATGTTATTAATCAGAAATTAAGACTTATGTGTTATTCCGTTAATTGATGTTTTCTGAATTAAAAATTCTTCTCTGTGTGTGTCTTTCTCTCTTTCTTTTCTACTAAACAAAATATTGATGTTGAATCAAGTATCTTAAGCACTTTTCTTTTTACTATAATGCTTTACTTTATTCACACTTTTGAATACATTATGATGATATATTATTGTAGAATATGTTATACGTTACATATAGTCATAATAAGTATATACAATTCATGTAGAAAACGAGTACACTGTAGAAGTGTGTACAACAAAGAAAAAAATAATTCTTTGATTTAAAATAATTTCAAAACATATAAAATGAAATTTTCAAATGTAAAATTTACTTAATCAAGAAAAGCGACTCTAAACCGTGGAAAGTTGCTTTACCTGTGTTGTTACAATTATTTTACGTGACATACAATATTATTTCAATTTAGATATTACATAATAATATGTTACTTGAAAAAATATATAAAGACTACATGCTATTAAAACAAAAATATTAAAAAACAAAGGAAAACTTTACTATTGTGCATATATATTGAAACCTATATTATGTATGTACACTTATAATTATTTATATTACATAAAAACAAATACTTTTTAAATATTTGTATGTATGTATGTAAATACATATACATACAAATGTAACTATATATATATATATACAATATATATATATATATATATATTGTGTGTATATATATATATATATATAGTATTCTAAAACCTATAAGTTACATACAACACTTTATTTTATATGTTTAATTTTGCAGAAAAGATTATTTTTTTCCACCATTTATATCTACCGATTCCAACACAAATGCATACTTATCAAAGATAGGGGAGACTGGGGCTGGTTGTGACACGGGTAAAAAGTTACAACCTTAAATTAGCGATGAAAAGTAATTGCAACAACGATGAAGTTACTGACGCGTGTGACGCGTGACAGTTGTCGCGTTTGTCTCTTTTTAGCTTTAATGTAGCACTTCGTTTTCATCAGTAATTAAAGGTTGTAACTTTTTATCCGTGTCACAATCAGCCCCAGGCTCCCTTACTATACGTTAATAATGTCATTTTCTCAATTTTTATCTTCTTTATATACCAAATATCGTAAAACACACTTATTATGTACAGAAAGATCTATAAATTGTATTACGTGGTATCTTAAGTCATATTTGCAATTAAAATCTGATCCGTTTGTCCATATATATAAGCATGCATATCCGTTGACTGTATTTACGACAATTCTAATTGATTAGCATGTTGTTGTCGAATATGGTATTGAAGATCTTCCTGTGAGTGGTAAAATACGCGAATCACAAAACATCTTTCACAATGTAATATTGTGGGATGATTAACTCTCATATGCTCCTTGAGATCGAGTAATGTAACACATATTTCGTTACAAAATCTTAGTGGACATTTGCGCAATTTCCTGATAAAATGGCGAGTCAAATGGTGCTGTATGTCTCTATGTACGATTTTACCGCATATCTTAAAAAGAATGTATCATTTGTAATGCATTATTTGTGAGTGTAATGTTGAACTAGTTTTATAAAATTCTATTTCTAAGAAACTTACGTAGCAAAACTTGATGAGCTTAACATGTCTGGTTCTGTGATGATAAAATAACTCTTCGATGTTGATCATACGTCTTAGAAACATACATTATAAAAAAAGGGCAATATAAAGAAAGTTTACTGTTGCAAAAGTAATAAAAAATGTAGAGAATACAATATGAAACGCGAATGAGATACTCTAAAATGAAAACATTGATTATCTCTACGTTAGTGTTTGTTTCGTGCAATATATTGTTTCCCTTTTTTCCAATATGGTGTACATTTTAGTTTACAACTTATAGAAGAACTTAATTCACACATTTTTTGGCTATTGTCAAAGCGATGCTTAGATTAAAAATTACGATTAAAAGAACTATACTACAATTTGATTACATCTGATCATTCCAAATAACGCAAATTCACTTTGTCTTCATTACATTAACATTTTTCTTTTTGATACTATTTTCTTAATTTATTCTTACCGCCGTTGTGTACATTTACGACATGTATAAAAGTATCGACCACCGTAACAATCCGGGAAATATGATACATGATAGTCGCGCATGTGTAGCATGAAAACATCCTGGTTACAATACAAGCTTCCACATATCTTGAAAATAAACCAATGTGAAGATGACATTCTATAAAAATGTGATGCGCAGTTTTATAAATATCTTTAACAAACTTACGTAACAATAAAAATAGTTAATAGCATGTGCGCTTAGCATATGACACACAAAGTCTTTTATGTCGTACAGATATCTGAAGTCACAATGAGTACACACATATTTAGGTTGCAAATGATACGTAAAATTATGTAATGCCCACTCTTTAACACGAAAAAAAATGCTATTACACTTCTAGAGAAAAAAGAAAAAAAATATATATATACATATATGTGTGTGTGAGTGTACACATGAAGCGTATATATCATAGGAATATAAATTCATGCAATGATGATCACAATAAAATCAATTAAATCTTATATGTATAAAATTAAATGTGTTCAAAGTACGTCTTACTCGGCATCTATAACGAGTTGTGTTAGTATTATACTGCACCAACGATGCCACATCACTTGAAGGTGCAATATCTTGCACGGTTTGTAAATATGCTACGCTATTTGTATCCATATTAAATCGGTGGGTGAACAGAATTTAAGGATTTCACTTTTCCTATAAGTCTTGTGTGTCTTGTAGTCTNTTTGTTCTTGCGTTTCTTTCTAATCTTCAACAACGGTTTGTATGAACTCTTTGATAGAAAGCAATGATATATAGCCGTGGAAAGTCAAATAGCAACTGAGACTTTCGTATTGTACACTGCTTTGAGAACAAAAACGAAAACAAGATGTGGTTGTGCGACTGTGTTTATGAGAGTGTCATGAATGTCCTATAAACGATGATGCTGATGTATTTTGAAATATCGTAACAGAATTGTTATTACTTATAGTTTCAGTTTTTGTAAAATTTATTCAAAACGTAATTTTTATGTTTCGTGTTTTTTCGCTTTTATAGCTAGCTGTGTTTTGTGTGTTTGCAAATTTATTATCCACAAGCGGTTTCTTGACCATCAGAATGTAGAAAAGTGGACGAACAATTTGAAACAGAGGATGTCTTTCCGCATGCTTAATGAGAGTATTTGATGCAAGAACTCGCTGCTGTTGTGAGCATTTCTTCTACCGCTTCAGAGTCAAAACTGTGAACACTGGCGTAAAATCCCTACCAGGTTTTCTCACTACAGCGAGCGGTAGTCTTGAGTGACGCAATTTCGGACGCGACGATTTCCACGTGCGGTAATTGCGCTTACAGAAATTTGATTTGTACTATAAAAACGTATACTGATTTTTCTGGTAAATCTTTTATGTTTGAACTTTGACTGAGGACAACGCTTTTCTATTGTGAAACTTATAACGCACGCGTTTCTGAATTTTTGCGCAGATAAAATGTGTGAAAAAATAGCTGCGTAACAATAACAAAAATTCTGTTGTAGAAATTCTAAACTTATAAACACGTACATATATACACAGAAACATATATATATATATATATATATGTTTGATTAATTATTTAAAAAATGTATATGAAAACTAAGTTTATAAGTGATATACTTCGAAGGGTTTTAATAAATTGTAAATTATATATCATCTCTTTCTTTTAAGATTGCCTTGGTAAGCAAGAGATGCTTTTTAATTTTGCAATGGGTTTTTGCAAAGTGATATAGCATCTGAATATACGTCACTTAATTAAGAAATAAATCGTCGCAATAAATTTCGCGGTTATAAAGTAATATTTGTCTCGTAGTATAGAAGCATATACACTTTTTTCCTAGTGGATCTTTTACCTTTCAACTTTTCGTAAGAACGGCGCTTTTAAATTATGAAACTTACAACGCGCGCGTTACGAATCTTTGCGCAAACAAAACGTATGACAAATAGCTGCTCAACAATAACAAAAATGTCAAGATATTGAGAAGAATTACCAACGAAAAGAACTGGGTTTGTTTATTGTAAAATAACAACTAACAGCAAACGCATTGCGGGAGCGTGCATATATGTATAAACACGTATTTTTAAGCACTTGCGAGAGCGCCATGCCTGTGTTTTATATTAACGATGATGTACGATCATAACGCACCTTTGTACTCCTCTTGCAATAAGATCAACCGCAGAACTGAGTTTTGGTATCGGCATGTGTGAAATCAACATTAATTTCAGAAGAAATCTTATAACAAATTTCTGCGACAAATTCATTACGCGTGTTAATGTGACAGTGATCAGACTAATCAATAGTATCTCAAACATGAAAGTTTCAGAAATTGTTTATAATTCTTTTTACTTTTCTATAAATTGCTTAAACTGCTACTTATAAATAACGATACAATGCACGTTTTCTATACAGTACGTGTTTGATCGCAAAAAGTAAGTTTATAAACTAATACAAAAACGTCTCTATCTCCACTGCAAATAAAAAAGTCAATTGTAAAATCCGACAAACTTACAATTGATTCTTTATTTTATAATTGCCGCAAACATTTGCTTTGATTTGTCTTCTATAATTGTCCCGTAGTTCTGAACAAATAAAATATTTATAGCATTAATCAGAAATTAAGACTTATCTGCTATTCCGTTAATTGATGTTTTCTGAATTCAAAATTTTTCTCTGTGTGTGTCTTTCTTTCTTTCTTTTCTACTAACCAGAATATTGATGTTGAATCAAGTATCTTAAGCACTTCTTTTTACTATAATGCTTAACTTTATTCACACTTTTGAATACATTATGATAATATATTATTGTAGAATATGTTATACGTTACATATAGTCATAATAAGTATATACAATTCATGTGGAAAACGAGTACACTGTAGAAGTGTGTACAACAAAGAAAAAAATAATTCTTTGATTTAAAATAATTTC
>NW_018020690.1:0-4694 GCF_002006095.1 Pseudomyrmex gracilis
ATTATATTTTACAATAATTATAATATCGGAAATCAATATTGAATATGCAAACTAAGAGTAAAATAAAAAAACATTTTGACAAAAATAAGTTTTATTTATTACAAGGTATATTTTACAATAAGTATACTATTGAAAACTTAGTAGTTAAGGATTTATACAGCTTGTATATATACATACTTATATTATATACATACACTTATTATTTTATATATTATTACAAAAAAATATAGTTCTTGCTTCGAGACTGCATTCAAGCTATCAATGCTGCTAAGTAATTACGTTTTGCTGGACCCTGAGCATCGTTGTAAATTTCTTCCTCAAGTTCACAATCCAGTCTCTGATTTTGTACAGTATCATTTCTTCTATCAAGTTGATTTCTTTCTTCTTCAATAAAATCGTCTATTCTATCATTATATTCTTCAAGACACAGATTGTGCAGCACACAACAAGCTAATATTACATAAGGAATCAGATCTGCTGCGCTCATGTGCAAATATTTCAATCTTCGAAATCTCCCTTTTAGCAAAGCGAATGCTCTTTCCACTACTTGTCTCATTTTTGACAATTTTGTGTTAAAGTTGACTTGAACCTGCATACAAAAAAACATTAAAATAACAGTTCAATTGATAATAGTATAAGAAATAAAGAGCAAGGCTTACTAACCTCTGTCAAGTTTCCTTTATTTATATAAGGTGGAATACACCAAGATAGTACTGGGTAAGCTTTATCACCAATAATATATTCATTTCCTGGAAAGAATTTTGCACGATTTTCTTGTACAGACATCCACAAATCTGAGTTTCTAAATACCCTACTATCATGCACAGAACCTGCAAATCCCACAAAGCAATCTATAAATACCAAGTCTGCGTTGCAAACAGCTTGCAAAGTAAGAGCGTGTTGGCATTTCCTGGTTCTATATGATTCAGAATTAAGCTGGATAAATAAGAACATAAAAATAAAATAAGTCATATTGCTAAAAAAAGATAATTAAAGCAAAAAAATATAGCCAAAAAATAGGTTTTACATATGGTGCAAGGATAGGTATGTGCGTGCCATCGATAACTCCTATGACATCTGGAAGAACACCAATTTCACTAAATCTTTTCTTTACAGCAGTCAATCTGTCTCCTTCTGGCCACACAATAACACTATCTGCTATGTCATTTAAAGCATAGACAACTCTACGGAAAGAATCGTGTAGAATCGATTTTGCCATATTGAAACGATCTGCAACAGATCTATAACAATAATCTAGTTATTAAGCACATCAGTAACAGAAAAATCATTAATAGAAAAATGTTTATATTCATACAAACTGTTATTTACCGAAAGGAATCTGGAGTTGCCAAAAGCCAAATGACTGATAAGAGTTGATTTCGAACTGGGATCATTGGTCTTCCTTCTTTTTCTATTTTTGTCAATGCCGAAGTTAACCGTTGCTCGAGATTTTCGTAAGTTGTTCTCGTCATACGAAAATGTTGACGGAACACTTCATTACTAAATCTTGGTATAATTTCGTTAACATATAGTTGTTCTCTGACTTTATGGTAGCCTCGATTACCAAATCTTATTTGGGCTTCGACAAGATTTGCTTCTTCAATTATTCTATTTGTTATCTCGTCATCACTACTTTCTGAATGTAATATATTTAAAACTCTTAATTTCTGTTCAGATACGACGCAGGCTACAATAATGTTTTTTCGCCTTGTGTCCGCCATCTTATTTGCCGTTCGGAAACTAGTCGCACCTGGAGTACACCTTGCCCCCACTACCAGTTCACTCAACTCTACCCGCCGAGTGATGTTTCCGAACGCAGCCAGATAGGAACGTTTGTGGGTGTTCACCGGTGGTGTTGATGACAGAAAGAGTTACACGCAACAGATTTTCGTGCCTGTCAAGAATGACGATGTTGCGTCGCGAATTGTTGCTCTCGTGAAGATCGTCTGGTTTCAGCGACTTCGGCGTGCTCGCGCAACGAAGTTCTCATCAACGAAGATTCGAACGGGGGTACCGTTCGTGCAACTCGATCGCAATGCAGGTTGACGACGAGATGTTGATGCGAGCGAATCGGGACACCAATTTGTGTCGCGTCTGTCTGACCGTGGATTACAACAACCAATGCATCTTCCGCAGGAACTTGGACGATCCGAACGGCGCGAGCATCTCCGAACTGTCACAGAAGCTGCAACTGTGTGGCGGAGTGGAGGTTTATTGCATATTGCTTGTTTTGGAGGAGAATCGCAAACTCTGTTAAAACTGTTACAGAAGCTAACAAATGTTTTTTTTTTTATTTGTTCAGCAGATTGAATCTGGTTAAAATAAAAGATTAAGATAAAAAACTCATCTGGATCTGTTTACTTTTTGTTTATATTGAATCTATATTCACGCTTGGTTATATTTAATTACTTACAATCTCTTTTCTCACATTAGGTTTTGGAAGATGATGGTTTACCTGCTGGTATCTGTGTCAAATGTTTGATGAAAGTCAATGTTGCCTATGAATTGAGGGAACAGTGTCAAAAAGCTGATATACAACTGAGAAAGCTTTATGGAAAAGTTTTGAAGAAGAATGTCAGCAACTTTGTTTCTACAAGAGTACTGATTTGTTTTTAATAATAATGATGAATATAATTTATATTTCTGGCATACAATATATATTTCTGTTGCTACTCTTTTCTAACTTGCACATATCTCCGTTTCCTTGCAGGATCAGTATTGTCAAACCGAACAAGTTTTTACTTTGGATGCAATTAAATTAGAAAATAATATCGAGTTAGATGTGGATAGAGGAAATATTACATTGGAAAAGAGTGTCAATACAATGAATTCAGATACGGATGTTTACAATGAGGACAATCATACAGACGATATTGTTGATAATGAATTAGATGTAGACTGTAATAATAGATCTAAACAAGTAGGACAGGGAAAAGTAGCTAAAAAAGAAGCTTACAGAACAAGAAGGTTAACTGTGTTTAAGAGAGTCACGTCTATGGAGAATCTGAGAAATTATAAAGAAATGCAGAGAAGATATATCAAAAAGAGCGCAAATGTCAAATGCGACACCAACGATGGCGAGTGTCAAACAAAATCGAAGATTATTTGCAACAGAGTTGACAAAACGACCGAATTGTCTGATTTGTTGTCTGAATTCGAATCGCAATACAAATGTTCAATATGTGATAAATGTTATTCCAGTAAAAAATCCTTAGATAGACATGTGTCAACTCATAACAAAGAGTTCAAATGCGATAACTGTGATAAGCAATTTCTCTGTCTGGACAAACTACTTAAGCACAAAGAGAACGTGCACAAGGCGAAGGAAAAGCCACAACCGGCGGTGTGCAATATCTGCAACAAAAGTTTCCGAAAGACCGACACCATGGTCAGACATTTGAATGTTCACAAGCGAGCGAATCCTAAGGAAGTTTTTTCCATATTGAAAGAAATGCGAGACAGAAGAAAATTAGAGAACAGTCGCAAGTGTTCCGAGATGCTTCACGTCGAAGCGGATGAAGATGAAGAAATAATTCTCGAGGAGAAATCCCAAAGCGAGAACGACGGCACGACGAGAGAATTGAGAAAACGCGTGATAAAGGCGGAGCAAAGGGATTCGGATTTAGGAAACAGCGACACCAGCAGCGACAAATTCGACTTTTTCGACGACACGGCGCTTTTTCAGTGCAAGCACTGCAACAAGAGTTACTCCACCGAGAGATCCCTTCAACGTCACATGTTGGTGCACGACGAGAAGAAATTCGTCTGTAATTTTTGCAATATGAAATTTTACCGGCAAGATCGGCTGAAAAGTCACATGGACAGATACGGTCACTACGAGACCAAAGCGTCTTCGGAACCGCAGAAACCGCCCGACGACAAATCGGCCATCAAACTGATCAACAGCTGGATAAGAGAAGAACTGGATTCCGATAACGAGGGCAAGGGCTTTCCTTGCAAGACCTGCGGAAAGTCGTACGACACGAAGAAATCTCTGCTGAAGCATCAAGTAAACGCGCACAGTGAACAGAACGAGTACTGCGCGAACTGCGACGGCGTGTGTAGCTGCGCGAACGGAAAAATCAAGGAATCGGAGAAGAGCGCGGAGAAATCGAAGCCGTACACGTGCGAGGAGTGCAACAAGTCCTTCGAGAAGGAGGTGAAGCTGCAGAGGCATCTGCGGATTCACGAGCGCGCCAAGGAGCAACAGGACGCGAACTTCAAGCGCTTCCTCTGTCACATATGTAGCAAGACGTTTCGCCAGAACACCGGTCTGATGTTTCACATGCGCACTCACACGGGTTACAAACCGCACGTGTGCAAGTACTGCGGCCGCGGTTTCACGTCCAACTCGAACTGTATCAATCACGAGAGGACGCACACCGGCGATCGGCCGTTTGTCTGTCAGTACTGCAGCGCGGCGTTCGCCAAATCGTGCACCCTCAAGGCCCACATCACCACGCACACCGGCGAGGCGAATTATCACTGCAAGACCTGCGGCAAGTCATTTCGCCGGCTCAAGTATCTCAAGGAGCACCGATTCACGCACACGGGCGAGAAGCCGTACGCGTGCAAGATCTGCGGCACCGCGTACAGTCACTCCGGCAGTCTTTTCGTGCACGAGAAAAAGTGCAAGGCGCAGTACAGCAATTATCAGCCGGTGGCAGCGGCGGCGGCGGCGGCGGCGGCGGCGG
>NW_018020690.1:4709-30440 GCF_002006095.1 Pseudomyrmex gracilis
GAACAACGTGGTGCAGACACCGTACGTCGGTCAGTCGCCGCAAAGTGGCATTTCCGCGGCGTCCCCCTCGTCGGTTATCACTCCTATTGTCACCTCGCTGCCTCAGGCGCATTTAAACGTCATCAACAGCACTTTGAATGTGCAGAACAAGAACTACATGGACAACATTCAGAGAATGAACGTCCACACGGCGGCCACAACGACCACGGTCGTTTCACCGGGTTTGCACGCGAACGCCGCCGACATTCCCGAGATGAGTTCCACCGTTTCGTACGTGGGGAGGTACGAGCAAAAGGCGAATCAAGACTCTACTGTGATAAAAATATCTTTTTTTTAACGAAACGTAAACGTGTTCTAATATACTTCTCGACTATGAAGCGTTTGTTGCTTTGTCTCTGTAATCAATTTTTCTTGTACGACAAGTAAGTATTTTTTTAATGATTTTTTGCAATGAATTGTTTTAAATTTCATAAGGAGGTGAAATACAGATAATTTATACATTCGCAAATTGAGCGTCTTAGATGAATTTTTGAATTGAAATCAATTCGAGTTTCTGTTGTGTTATCAATTTACACGTTTAAAAGAATTTATATTTGCACATGTAACAAAAATTATATTTGTTGCAGCCAGCATAATTGGCTTGTAAATTATTTATAAGTATTTCTCTTTTTGTTTTTTGTTTTTACTGTATTGTATTTTTTTCAGGAAAAGATGTGGGTAAGGAATGTAATATTTGACGATTGTCAGAAATCTTTTTATCATATGACTTTTATAAATAGACGTTTTTATTATTACTGTATATCAAAGTACACAGAGAAATATTTGAGATATAGATATTACTTAACATTTTAAGTATATTGAATTGTTAACACTGTACATAATAACATCTCGTGTATTCGTTACGCAGATAAATTCATCTGTCGAATAAAGCAAGATTTTGTCAGGCGTAACACGTGTCACAATTGTTGAATTCTTGTTTTATTTTTTACAAAATTTCGAGATTTTTTTTTTTTTTTTTATTTCGAGGCACAGAGAAACATTACGAGTGACTAATACGAGTGATCTATTTATTTGGCTAACAGTGAGAGTTACGTATTTTATTTTATTTTTTTTTTGTATAAAAATATATCTTATTTCTAAAACAAAACGTTTTCCTTCAGTCTCTTTCGGTAAGAAAAAACTAAGCTATATTAAGTATTCCTTAGTTTCTGACAAAATTACGGCTTGCGCTGCGCTTTTGCACCGCGTGCTACGTTGCGTATGTGCGCACGGGCTTGCAAATGAGACGAGTTTCTTTGCTCTGCCGCGTGTTTGTTGATCCGTTGCGATGTCACGTGCGCGATGGATAGCGTCGAGATCGGTCTTGTTTCAGATGCGGCGATGTCATGCGCCCTTCCAGTATTGTCGAGTAGCTGTTGAAATAATATATTCTCCTATTTAAATGATTTTCATTACTCCAGAAAAAATTATTGCATACATTTTTATTCGACTCGATCTTTGTCGCAAATAATCTTCATTTTTTCAGCAACATATTTTTATATGTACATATTTATTAAAACCAATTTACTAAAAGTTTTTATTTCGCGAAAAAAATTTAATTTTGACGTTTTTTCCGACTCTTTCAGATCGTAGATCTTAATATTTGAGGAGATGACGAAAATTACTTGTATAATAAATATTATAGTAGATTTTTTGTTGTATTATTTGCATAATAATTATTTTATTAGTTTTCAGCATTACGTAATTAATTTTTTTGTTTACTTTTTAGTATTTGCAACCTAATAGCTTACCGTCGTTTGAGGATTTGTCACTCGCAGAGATTTATAAGAGGCACAAAGCAATGCAAATTGATATGTCGCGTGACGCTCTTCCTTTTCCGGTCAAATTTAACAAAATCGTACATCACTTGTGCGCACAATCGTACATCGCACAGATTGTTTCTGTGACGTGTAGATTATGTTTCAGAACGTTCGAACGAAAGAGTACGGACGAAAGAAAATCATTTTGTGATGCAAGCGTCAAGTTTTATCGCACACATATCATTTATTGTCGGCGAAGTCACACAGAGCGCCGCGCTGTTTTTTTTGTTATTTTTGTTTTTGTCCCGAAAGAGTTAAATGATAAAATTATCTATTGTTCAGCTCACTCATGTAACGTGTAAGCTCCGTTTCGGTAAATTCGGTCTCTTCGAGGTCCTTCAGGCTGGAGTTGCTGATCGTGTCGCTTTCGTATCGCGCCGGCACGTTTTCCGATTGCTCCTTCGTCGGCGAGGAGTTGTCCGGTCTCTGCTGAGCGAAAAATCCGTTCGATTTTATCGCGGGTTTTTTGTCCGTAAGCGCGATGTGCGTTAGTCGTTGCTGCTCGTCGTCGTCGACGAATGTCGCGTGCTGAGTGGCGTCTAAACGATATCTCGTCGTCGGCTTCTGGCACCGCGTTAAAATACTGTAAGTCGGCTGTTTGTCCTGACGGGACGAGAACTTCTTGATGTACCATTTGGGCAGCATCGACTACGGTATTACATGTTTTCGTGAGGTAAAATTTATACAGAGTACATGTATTGGAATGTATCAATAGAGAGAGAGAAAGACAGAGAGATTGAGACAATTAGTTAGTAAAAACCAAGTTGATATCGATTTATATCGATTTCGCAATCAATGTAAAGGTAAAAGGTACGTATGATTGTTTTGTCTTCTTTATTTTTATTCTGTTTTATTTTCTTTTTTATTTTCTTGTTTTTCGATAATCGTAGATCGCTGTACAAAAAATCCACTCGTATCCGATAAAAATACTTTATTATTATTGTTTCAACAAGCCGTGTGCGATAAAAAAATAAAAATACACACGTTCCGATGAGGGAAACGAAGCATGCGAATAAACTTGTCTTGTTATAATCGCGCATATATATTTATGTGTATTTTGGAGCATATTATCGCAATAATATTATCGCAATATTTTGTGAACGCAAGAGTTTGTGTATTCTCCGCTCGTCTCTCTCTGATCCGGAAGAGGTTTACCTTGAATGCTTGTCTAAACTTCTTCGACATAATCTGGTAGAGAATAGGATTCACGGTTGTTGATAAGTAATAAAATATCCCGGACACGTAGGTAAGAACCTCGTATATCGATTGCAGTGTGAGAAGTTCCTCGGGCCGTTTCTTCACGCGGCTGCTGGCGTAGACGGCAAGTAAACGTTGAGCGTGAAAGGGCGCCCAGCAAATAATAAAAGTGACGACAACTGCAACTGGAAAAAAAATTCAAAAACATTTTTCAGACGCGCGAAACAAACTGATGAAAGCTCTCGAACGACTCCCTCTTTCCGCTTTGTTTCCCTTACCGTGCGGAAGGTTCACCGCTTCGACTCGAAACCTCGAAAATTGACCCGCGCGATTTGTCGAAAATTTCTTTCGGAAAAAAGAATTACCAAGAGAAGGTAAAAAGTAAATTTAAAATTCGCGTGCGCGGTAAATTTCAAAATCCCATAACTTGCAGAAAGACTTTTCTTCGACCGAATAAAGAAATTTTATTTTCGGGGAAAAACATTATCTTCAGATTTTTCTCTCGCTTCGTCGAAAAACGGGCGCGTTTGCAAGATCGCTTCCCTTATTATGTGCGTTTGCGTTTTATCATTCAGCGAGACGTGTGAAAACAAAACAAACACACGGGACTTCGTTATGAAGATAATCGCGCGACGAGACAAGACGCAGAGCATCCCAGAGTAAGTTCTCGAAGTTAATTGAACGTGTTTCTTCCTTTCGTTGTTGTGTCATGATACGCGACCGAGTTCGATCGTCAGAGAAAGGAGGAGGAATAACAGAGGCGCGTACACACACGTGAGTAACCGAATTTCTTCCATCACGAAAGAAAGAGAGAGAGAGAGAGAACTGTTCCCCAGGGCGTTACGAATAAAGAAACAACAAAACAAAAGAATCTATTTTGACGGAAAAAAGAGACGAGATAATTTTGCGGGAAATTCGACAGGAGAGAAAGTGTTTCTCTATTTGATTGATATAAATCGATGCGGTCGAAAATTGGCACAGATAAATAAATGGCCATTACCGCGATGGGTATACTCGGGAACGTCTCTACTACAGATCGAAAATAAAGTAGTAGACTTAGATATTTTTAGCGGGCGACCTTCGGATTATTATCGACATACTTCTTTCGAACAATTCGTTGTTTTAGGTCAAGAAACGAAGCGGATTCAAGGTAGAATTCGTAGAAACATTTTTTTACGCAAAAAAAAAAAGATCAAACTATTTCAATGTGACTTCTCGAATCTTGTCCGTCAACTTTCGCTCTTAACCGACCGGATCTCAGAATATGCCCGCGAGTTCATTTGCATAATCAATCTTGCGTAAGATGAGGAAGAGCTGAAAGATTCGAGAATGCGGACAAAAAAAACTAATTGACATTTTTTCAACGTGTTTTAAATCGCTCATTAAGCAATTACTGAGTTTTATTAATTGTGTTAGAGAGAGAGAGAGAGAGAGAGAGAGAGAGAGAGAGAAAGAGAAAGAGAGACAGAGACACATAACTGTGAAACGTCCTGTTTAGCTCGAGACGTCGAGAGATTATACACGCGGAAGAGGGGTTTTAAAACGGTCGACGCGTGGGCGCTAAATTGAAAGATTTGGGAGATCTGCAAATTGCCATAATAATTCAGCGTAAATTTGGATGCGACTAACCACGCATCTCACCGCCGAGGAGGTTCTTGATACGCGCACGATCCGGGAGGGGAGATCCACTCCCGCGGTGTAAACCTTGCGTAAGCAAACGGGTCGAAAAATAGACAGAAATTGCTCGGACCGCATCATCGGGAGCAAAGATATACAAGCGCCGCGCCGTTACGTCAAAATGCATCCGCAATATAAACACGTGGAAGCGACGATTGTTTTTGTCCTTGTCGGAAATAAACGGTTTAGCCCGCTAAAACCAAAACTGTTTTCAACTTATTTGAGGTAACACTTATCTCGATCGTTGAGATTCCAAGCAGATATAAATATATCGACGCGCAACACGGTTAAAAATTCGCCTCGGGTGGAATTTTCGAAAGAGAAAATTCGAAATTAATTGTTTCGCCTTATTTATATTCTTTTAATGCGAACAAACACAACAATTCGAAAGTTCGAAAGAAATTTAATAAAAAAAAAAAAAATTTCTACAGTCATTCCCGACAGTTGGCGACACTTGGCGATGGAAGAGGCGCAAAAAGTGAAAAATCGTTTATCGAGGGCTGTTACTTGGCCTGTTACTGCGCGAGAAGAATAATGTTTGCGGGGTTTCGCGCGAAAACGAGAGTCCCGCCACGAGCACACGAGGCCGTTCCACACGGTCAAGGAAAACGAAAGAAAGACGATAATAAAACTCGGAAAGCACACTCGTCGAAATTTTAGGGACTCTCGTATTTCAAACTTTATCACCTTGGGGGGTGCCATGTAAATGTCTCCAATTTGACTTTTCCGTCGTCTCACGTCTCGATCGATTCGCCAGAATTCCAACACGTATGTTCGGTAACCTGCTTCTCGTTCTCGCGAAATAACGACATTTCGGGGCAAACATTTGTTCGGGAAAATTGCGCGGCTGTTACACACAACCCGATTCAAAATCGTGTTTGAACACATAATTCGATCGTTTAAACTGTGACGAAAAGAGCAAAGAAAATGCCAATAGTGAAACTGAAATAAACGTGTAATTATAGGAAACAGTCCTCGCGCCTTTTAGCTCGCGAAAAGAAAATTTGTCTTGAACATTGTCGAGAAATTTACTGACGTTGTGTTGTAAACGCGCGCGTTTAACTTTGCACAGTTTCAAGAACAAGAATCGTCGTAATATGTAAATAGTAGTATCATTCGCGGTTGATTTCCCTGTTTTGTCGTGAGAGAAATGGTCATGCATTCCGACAATTGCGTCGCGAGTAAACTCACCTTGAAATTGTGAGGAGAACATTTTGCGCGATGAAAAAGAGGAATTCGCAAACTTGTTTTCCGATTGTGAACTTTGACAATTAGACTTTGATCTTGAAACCGGATCGCGCGTCAACTCGTATAATCTACGGGAAGTATTTCGACCGACAGGAAGACCTGCGCGCGAAAACACTCGACCCTTTCGCATCGAGTTCGGTATCGAGTAATAAGATGCTACAGATCGGCGGCGGGTCAATTCTTTTGCCGCGTGAAAAATAGCCGGCGAATGTGTGACACACATTGTACGTGTTGTCTGTAATTTGTTTCTGCGTTTGTTTTTACGTGTTTTTTTTTTCTATTATAAAAACGTTCTTTCCTTAAGAAGTTAACCCGAGACTGTGTCTATAATTTTTGCGCCTATAAAAGCGTCGTCTCTCTCTCTCTTAAGATGCTGTAACACGAGACTGTGTAACTGACAGAAATTTATGCCCGGTAAAAAGCAATTCAAAAATATTCTAGAACGCTTTAACGTCGTTTGTGTATAAGCTGCGAAAAATAATTTATTACATCGTATATTCGTTTGCATATTCTATGCGCGACGGAATCTCACCGAGACAACATTTAAATATTTTTGATTCCGCTAAAGGGGGACGCAAAAACAATTAAGCATAAATTTGAATATCTTGCGATTTAAATTAAAGTTGCCGCAAACATGATGAATTCAGATGTTTATTTGAGTAAAGTATAGCTCATCAATTCGCTTCGAGTGTTCAGCTCGGATTTACTGCGAACATAGCTTTAAGTGAAGAAAAGAAGAGAATAAATTATATATATATAAAAAATAAACTTAAAATTTATTGATGTACGATAAATTTGAATATTTTGCGATTTAAATTAAATTCGCTTCTCATGACATGATTTAGATATTTATTTAGCATGTGCAGTCACTATCAATTTGCTTCGTGTATCAGCTCATCTCTGGAATATCTTAATTTAGAAGAAAAAAAATAAAATAATAAAAGTGTAAATTATTTGTGCATATGAAGTTGTACGCGAGCTTTCCGAACCATCCTGACATATATTGAATCATTAAGTACGAAACTTGACAAAAAACATATATATATATATATATATATATATATATATATATATATATATATATTAAATAAATATGTATACATATTTGTCAAGTTTCACAGTTGGTGATTCAGTATTACGCGTGTGACTTCTTTTACAATTCGAAGGTTTTTTTCATCTTATACAACAAAATCGATAAATTTTCTCTCGACAAAATTTCCTCATCGAACATTCCGAGTGTATTTTTGGAATCGAATTATGTACATTAACAAGTTTGTAGCAAAAATTCTCACTTGGCAACAGAAATAAGCAGAAAACGGATGATTTTATTATTTACTTGAGCAAATAATAAATTGATCTAATTGCTTTCCCCAGGACGCGCCGTAATGTTAAATCGAAATCAGAACAAGACGAACTTCGCGTAAGGTTTTCCAAGAATTTTTATATAAATTTTTATATTCAATACGGGTCGATGTTCCTGACTCTCTCTAGCAATTTATCCGCGAAATTTGTGCGTCAGACCTTAATCGGAAATCTCGATCGGCTTCTCGGCAAATATAAATCAGAATCAAAAGTAATCGGAACAAATCTCGATCTCGTAGGTGTTTCGAGGAAACGATCCTCGCATTCAACCGCAAACGATGACAAAGTAAACTCACTCACCCAGCATGCGAATGACGTTCTTCTGGGCGTTCTCTTTTCTTCTTTTGGCGCTATCCACGTGGTTCAAAATACCTCGCACGTGACCACCGCTTATGTTTTTGGTCAGCATGTTCGAGCTTCGCAGCTTGATGGCTATCAGCATGTACAGGACGATGATAATCGTCACCGGCAGAACAAAGAACAGAAAGGTCGAGATCTCGAAGGCGTGCTCGACCAATATCCACTTTATCGAGCACCTCGCGCTATCCAGGATGATTGTGGTGGTGTTGACATAATTGTACATTATACCGAACTGAATGGCTTGCGGCACGGCGAGACACAGAGCCATCAGCCAGATGGCTATGACGAACTTAATCGCCCGGGACAGCTTTGACATGGTGTGCGAGATGAAGGGATGACAAATCGCCACGTATCTAAGAAGAGTAACGTATCGTTGTTGATTTTTTTCTTTTTACAATTTTTCTTTTCTAACAACAACAACAGCTTGACACTGCGATATTGTCATTTCGGCCACGTGCGTTTTTTTCCTCGTGTTTATATATTTGTATTTTTTTCTCTGTATTTTTTAACATAAATTTTACCTCTCGACGGTGAAGGCCGTGATGGTAAGAACGGTCGCGTTGGCCGCGGTCTCCGCGGCGAAGCTCTGAAGGATGCAGAACGTCTCGCCGAAGATGTAAGGAAACGACCAGATGATCCACATCTCCGTCGGCAGGCCGGACACCAGCAGCAACAGATCGGACATCGCCAGGCTGCAGAGGTAATAATTCGTGGCGGTGTGCATGGACTTGTTGCGCGCGATCACCACGCACGTGGAGATATTGCCGATCAGACCGGTCAAGAAGATCACGATGTAGATCACCGTGATAGGCACCAGGATGGAGAGCGGGTCCCGATTGTTCGTTACATTCTCGTCGATGAACTGGAAAATCGACTCGTTGTCGACCGTTTTCGTGTAGTTGTCAGAGAGCGAGTCGTATCGAATCGTCGTGTCGTCGATCGCGAATTGATTTTCCGTCGAAAAATTCCAGAAATCTTCTGGATCTTCCTGACGAAATCGCGTGAGGTTCGTCGTTGCGCTCGAGATCATTTTGTCTTCTCTTTATCAACTTCGAGAAGATAAAGACGGTGAAGTTCTATCCGAACGAAACCTTATTCTTCTCTTTGTTTTTTTTTTCCGATCAACTTTGCAGATTGAAAATTAGATATTTGAGTGTGTGTGTGTGTGTATATCTTCTCTCTCACTTAGTTAGCTCGACAGTCGCTCATCGTCGCTTGTAAATTATTCACAAAACGAAATTACGACGAGGAGGGATGTTTTGTGCGAATTGTTTGCACTCCTTGGCTTACGCGAAGACGAGATCGTCGCAAGCTCGACGGAATCGACAATCGAACGATGAGGCTTGACCGAGACGCGGCATCGTCGATTTTTCAATGTGTCTTTTTCGATGTCAAGTAGTTTTTCTCAGTCAATTGGCTTTTCATATTTACTTTCGTTCTCGTGTCTCGATTCTGAAACAACAAAAATATTTCAAAATATTTTTCCTTAAAAAAATCTTCTATTGACGGACAACGCAAGACGCAGTTTATTATTTACGCACAATACACATTTGTTACAAATGAGTGCGGTCAAAGCTTCACTGCAAATGTTTTGAAGCATCGTTCTATCTTTATTTCTCGTTGTATGTAGAATAAAGATAGAATGATACTTGGAAACATTTGCAGTGAGACGTTGACCGCACCCAAATGTTATACATAGATTCTAATCGGTTCTAATCGATTAATCGCGCGAATTTGTGTCGTTGCGCGTGCGATTATGACTTATATATTCGCTCGTTACGTTACTCGACAGCGTGAGTTTCTCTTTAAAAAAATTTTTTTTTTAATTTGAACTGTTTTAATGCGAAGTATCATTAGGGTGTAAAATTATTTACGTGACCTACTTGGAACAACGCAGAAGTGGTGCGACGTAGGATCTTTGCGACGAAAAGAAAATACATAGATAGATTTAATATTTATACACGATGAGAGGCGGAAAGAGCTTTAAAAAAACAAAGAGAAAATTTGGTATCCAATTTTCTACTTCATTATGTATTAGCAAACAAAGATACGCGGAATGAGATAGAAAGACGCGCTTGTTCAAATCTCTTTCGCACACTTTGTAATCAATTAATGAGCTTTTATGAAAAAAAAAATATATGTATACATGTAACAACAATAGTAATCATAATTGAAATTAATTTTTGATGCAAAAATAATTTCGTGCAATAACTTTGCTCCGACGTTACTTTTTAAACATATTTCAAATATATTTCTTATCTTCTGTGTGAAGATCTCACATGTGTGTGAGAAAAGATACGACACATTTAGCGGTTTTACATTTCGGGTTTTGTTAACATCTGGATATACCAATTTCTTTCTAGTTCGTGACAAAACGCACGAGATAAGTATGCTTGTTTTCCCAGATTAAAAGCACAGATACTATATATTTTGATTTTGTTTGCGAAACGCAAAGCGGCTAACGCGGTTTGCTTTCGACAAATAAACCGGACACAGCTTCCGGAAAGTTGTAGCGTGCCGGCGAGTCACACACCTCTATCCGCTCTGCGCCCCTTGTTCGTGACGAAGTTCTAAACCTGTTCACACGCGCCCGAAGTAATTGTTTCTCGCCGCGCACACGATCGTGTTCGCGATGTTGTCATCGAGCGCTTTTGTAAACGTCGTTTGCTTCGAAGCGGAAACACATGAGCGCTATTTTCGACGTCGATCGTCCTTGCGAACCGGTCATTATCTAATTGTCACTGATAAATCGGTGTTAATTAAACGTCGGAAATCGTTTCAACGGTCATTAAATTTTTCTAATCATTTCGCTCGCGCTTATCTCGTCGCTTCTTCGTGAATCGAGAACTCTTCTCGCTGAAAACTCTCTCTGTAGATTTAACATCCAATAATTGTAATTTATATGAAAATTATTTTGTTTCGAAATTGTTGTTGTGCGAGTTTATCAAAATTGCAAAAATTAATCTTGCATTCGGAAAATACATAACATCGGGATTGTGTTTCAATTTAGTCATCAGATCCGCATTAGATTCGCGACGAGAAACTGATGCATAAACACGAACAAGCAAACACAACATTATTTCGCAATCAGCGAACGATGATCCCTCAGGGTGTTAAACTTTCGGTATTCGGAAACAAAACGCACTCTGTGAAAAAATGCGCTCTCGAGTATTCTCTTTTTGAATCGAATGTCTGTGCGAAATTGTTGAAAATGTACAACGGTTTGTTGGAACGATTTTAAGACGCGTATTCTTGAAACAGAGTTAATCGCAATCGCTTTGAAAGATATAAAACACGCGCGCAAATGCTAACACGAAAAAAACGTATCTTTATGGTGTGATTTTGCTGCTCTGTCATTTTTACGAAGTCGCTACCGTGACTTTGCAATGATATAGACGTTGAAAAAAAAAAAAAAAAAAACTACTTATGAATACAAACTTATATTTAAATAAAGAAATCGGCGCCTTTCTTGAAATGGCAAACCGGCAATAACTTAAAAAGATTTGAGACTGGCTAGGAATAAAAGTAACTCTAAATTTAAAGACGCAGAAACCAGCGTCGCAATGGTGTTGATTTTTAACTAGGTATAATAAATAAGCTCCGAGAGATAGTCAATTGAATTATTTTATCGCGTGTATCGCGGCAACGCTTGCTTTGTGCAAAGAACGGCGCTTTTGATTAGTTGCGACAGTTGAACATGCGACTTCTGTAAAAATAAATCTCTCATCTCATAATCTTCCTATTTGCTTACGTTATTCCGATGTTGTAGCGGATTGTTGATCTTTTTAAGCAAATCAACATTTCTCTCGCAAATACGACAAGTAACACGGACAAAACACGGTGATACAGAAAAAAACCAACAAATCGACGTTTCACATTTATTGATTTACGTTCGAATATTGTTATTTGTCTTTCTTTTCTCTCACCTGTTTATATCCATTAGTTTCCGTCGTGAAAATAAACTCGATAAAACAATTTATTGCAGCAAGATGCACACGCTCCATTACGAAATATGATCAAATATTTTACGAAGATTAGACGCGAAGTTTTTCCCCTCGTCTCTCGTCTTTCGTAGAGCGAGCTACTTCAATATGATATCCAATTATTGGGAATAGCGCGCGGTTCGATTACGGAGATCGTGTGCAATATTCGCGATTAGATTTCCACCTTTCAATATTATTGACACTTGTTTAAATGTGTAACGCGGATCACCGCGGATAGAACGGAATGCAAACATTCCGACACGATGCGCGTGCGTGAATTTATTATTAAATTCCGTCGCTTGTCTGTGTCTCTCGCAGTATTTCGATATATTTTAAATGTATATATACAATATGTATATACAATATATATATATACATATATACACACACACAGTGCTTTTTGATAACATTCTATCGATAATATTTCTTTAACTATATAAACGAGATAAATTTGAAATATTTCATTCAATTTTATCTTTCTGAGTAAAATTGAAAACTTTTTTAAACTTAAGCAAGCGACACATAATTCGAAACGCGCGGATAATTAACACAGCGTGTTAGCATCAACGCACATTTATTATTCGATAAGCGCTAATCACTACACGCAACGCGCGTTTACACGACGTAGTATCGAATCACGCAGAAAAACAATTTCTCACGAATCAAACAAGTGTTGCATATTTTCGAGAGCACAAAACTGCAGATAAATGCGTAGTTTGTTATAGAACAACGCGATGTTTATTTATCACAAAAACAGTGTTGTTTTCCTTAAACGAATATACGAGTATCGAAGATGAGTCTACTAATTTCACGATAAAAATCGCACCAATCTTACAACGAGTTTTTAATTCGCTGTGTTGCGCGGATTTCTTTTCACACATTCAGAAAATCACTCAGCAATAATCTAGATTAAACGGAGATCAAGAGAGAGAGAGAGAGAGAAATTCCATTCCGATTCTTTTCACCTGTTGCGCGGAGAAACGTCGACCGCTCGTGTGTAATCCGTTTAACGATACTGCGAAAGATCGGATCTTAAATTCTTGACGTTTGGCCACGCAAAAATTTTTTTGCACTTTTACACAAGATTTTTATAAAAACAAAGCAGAAATATTTAATACTTTTTTTCGCGTAAAGTTGTTTTATATATCTTTTTCTAAAAAAAAAAAAAGATTTTAGGGATATTATTAATTTTTTTTGTTGTCGACTACTTTCGTAGTCGACCGACAGCGCGACTCATCTCTCCCGGGAACGAGACACGTGTCGCATATTTAATCCGCCGATCTGTACTTTTTTTTTGTATCGGCGTCTTGCGTTTGACGACGATGATCTACTAAAAAAAAAAAAAGAAAAAAAAACTGGAACACATTTTGCGTGCAATTGATCGTACATTTTAATCGGAACCCGTCAACGGTCGTGTCAGCTCGTTTGCAAACGCGATTTTCGAACAATATGTTTAAGTTATTCATGACAATTCGCGATTGTCGCTGACGTCACGCGATTTTTCACGATTGACTATTTTAATATTATATGTATTAAACTTATTATTTTATAAAAAAACTTTTTTCATAAGATTGTCATTGCTGAGAAGAAGACGCACACGCTACGACAGACAAAATTTGCAATCTCTTATTTTTGTCTCGTTGCATAATCATTTTTACATCTCTTTAATAAAGATAATATCTAAAAGGCCAAGCACTATAGCTTTAAAATACGATATGCTTAGTATTTCTATCTACATAGAAAATTAATTTAATTCTCAATCAGTTCATTCATTATTTAATCTGCGAGAAGGCTCGTGTTGCAATTACGACAAATTATACATGTATATATTTGCTTATTCTCCACCACACTTCGAAAAAGTATACTTTTTGTTCTTTGACGCAATTTTAATTATATCAAAACTTCATTTAATTATATCAACCTCACTTACACCTTTTTACCATCTAAAGTCGCGACATCTGACCTTCGCATATAAATAGTGCAAATATTAGCTTTTTCCTTATTGAAATTCGCGCCCTTTAATAGCAACGGGACTTACAGTTTAGCAGAAAGGAACGAAGATTGGAGTCGTAAATTAGGGTGCAAAAGAGTTAATAGGAAATTATTTATTACATGTATTTGTTATACATTACGTACACTTAGTTTTATAAAAATATATCTTTTGCCATGAAATAACATTATCTTGCATTTATCTAGCACGCGTTCAATTCTATGTTAGTTTGTGTTGCTTTTACTTCTGATTTGTTAATTCACTTCCAAAAATGTTTATATATTATTATATGTACAGTTATATATAAATTACATATTTATAATTGTATATAAAACAATTATATGATGAAGTACGAATTATATATAAAAAATCTGTCCATATGTAAAAATTGATACATTTATAATTTGCACGAAGCAATTAGTTCTCAATTGTTAACAGAAAATATTTTATCTTACACAAATTTTTCCTCCCTCCATCGGATTTTGTATTTTTAGATTTGAATTAATCCCCTGTTTATTTTGCATACACTTTATTTTGCATACACTTTATTTCACTAATTTTATTTTATAATTATTAACGTAGTCTCCGACTCACCAGACACGACGAAACTGTGCCGATCGTCCGGCGACGAGAAATCCAGGAAGAAAAACGAGCTCTAGGCGGAAGATGTTCTCACATGGGCGACGAAGAGATCATCGAGATAAAAGTTTCCGTTTCACGAGGATTCGGAATGATGCCGCGCAACTCAATGTCGCATTTGATTCTCGACAACAAGATCAAGAAAAAAAAAGAGAGAGAGTGGGAGAAAGAGAGAAAGAGTATCACCTCGTATCCGGGCAAAAGTCGGAGTTGATTTGACGCTTCTCGAATAGAGCCGCGCACCGATAAACAGCCAACGGTGGTGGGACAGCTTTGCGCCAGCGCAGAGATCACACTCATCTTCCCGACAAGTGTGAAATAGACAGGAAACACCATCGACATTACTCAGACAACAGATTCGAGTTGTATGCTCGATTTATTCAAGCAGTTCGACGAAGCAGCAACACTCAAGCAAGTAGGACATTGTTCGCGAACTGTTCGCGCGACTAATTCGTGCATACATACTTACACAAAGGTATTTTAGAAACAAGGTTTTCCTGTAGTTTCTCGCTTTGCAAATTTTTTTTTTTTTTTTCTTATTCAAACGAGTTGTTCGAATATTCGAAACAACAATTGAACGTTTGAGCAAACGTTCGAAATTTTCTTTTGTTAGACATTTTAAGACTCTCTCGCGTTTCAAGAGATATCGACGCGAGCTTATCTAAATCTCCCAAAGAGAAACTATGACGAATTTAATCGTTCAATGTTTTTTGCGTTAAGAAATATACTGATGCAAGCTATGAATTCTTTGCGAAAAACGAAAACGGAAATTTATTCAATTGTTCACGTTACATTTTATCACACATTCGGGGAAAAGAGGAAAGATTTCCGACAAAGTCGGGACAACATAATATTTCGGGCTTTAATCGTAAACTTCTGTTGGCAAACACCTGCTGCTGCGATCGGCGAGTAAGACTAAAATTTACGACTCGAATAAAATTAAGCTGACTTTGTTGTCGCGCGCGGACAACATCTCACTCAGGTTCTTCTTCCGCGCGCGCTTCTCTCGTCCCGCAATTGCGTTTAATTGCCAATTTCTTAATTGTATAATTTTTCATTAAGCGACTTTTCTCTCATCGAGATTTTCTTTGCGCGCGACCGATGGCCTTTTAAAACAACACCCTTCGAAACGCTCGAAACCCTTTATACGACGCCAATCGTTTTCTCGATTTATCCAACGCCACTCGCAGTTTTTTTTCCTGCACTCCAACGCGAGTGCATTTCGAGTTGATTAAAAGAAATTCTCTCTCTAATTGCGCGTTTGACCTTAAGTGCTGTTTTTGAGAGAAAGAGAGAGAGGGAGAGAGAGAAAAAGACAAATGTTTCGACATAATCTTCGGCGTGTATTACATTATCGCGAAAAAATTCAACGAGGAAAGCAAGTGTTTCCAGCTAAAGAAACTCTCAATTTTCTAACGTATTGATTCTCGAATCTTCTCGGAATCAAGATCTCCTTGTTTTATTTTCGCGAATTAAACAGTTTTCGCACGTATCGCAGAAAAGTATCGTCGATTTCCATAGAAAAATATAAAAAAGGTTTTTTTTTTTTTTTACAAGAAAGAGAAGATACGCGAGAGAAGTGTGTTGTGTATTCCATGCATACGTGATATACACGTATAATGAATTATCCGGCGCGGACCGGCAGACGGATTCTTCGTATGAATTCCAATGGAGATTGCTGTCAAAATTGGCGACATTTTGAAAGAAGTTCTTTTAAAAGAAAAGAAGCACATGTACGAAAGACAGACCGTTTGAGCGGTTTTCCTCTTTGCTTTTATCTGTTTTGTTTTGAACATCCGAAATACATGAGGTAATTAATTCAATAGCTTTCAATCTCTCGTTTTTGAAAGAAAAGTTAACAGAACGTTTTAAAAACAAAACCAAGGTCGCGTTTCGAGATGTCGCAGCGCACAAATGTCGCCAAAAATGTTAATTATGTTTTTGTATGTATGTTTTTAGATACATATTAGATTCGAACAGACACACAGTATTTATCTTTCGCGCGAGATACACACCAAACAAAAGATCCGCATCAGACTTGTAACACGATCGTACATACGTAGATTTGTATGTTGTGAGAGAAAAACAAGTTGTGCGGAACACAAAAAGAAAAAAAATCTGAATAAAAGTAATAATTTATACACGCGGCAACACACTCGCGCAACGTTTCTTGAGTTATCATCTGAACAATTGACTCGACTTATTTTGATTTGTTTATGAATTTTTATTCACATATCATCAACTACTCTAGGCGCGCGAGTGACGTCGTCTTGAATTTTATTCGCTCGTTACGTGCGCGACCCACACACGCGTGCATCTTCTTGCTCCGTCTCTTACTTACTTAGGTTTGCTATTTCTAAATTGTTCGCAACTTCCAGTTAGATACACTTGGAGTTTTCTCCGATTAGTTCGTACACATACACATCGCCAATTGCACGTGGCACACTGTCCTCTTTTATTTATACGGAAGAATAAAACGTGCTCACACTTTTATCCACACGTGGTCTAAGTCTCACTTAAGCTCGGAATATGCGCGCGCGCGAAACTTTTTCAATGAATAAATTTTTACGTTTCTTCGCGTGTAAACGCGCGAACAAAGTGTACTGACAAAACAAAATTGTAGAGGCAAATCGTAAAAGTTGTTTCGTTGTTTTACGAACGCGTGAATAATATATGTAATAGAGTATTTTTTTCAATTAAGTTTCAGCGGAAACGATGATGCGACTTATCTTTATCTAAGCGTTAGAATTTTAATTAATCACGAAAACAGAGAGAAAAAGATAAAAAAGAAAATAACTATCAAAATCGCGTAGTATATTTTTTCAGCCGCTCGAAGACCGCCGGATCTTTTCTCCTTTTTTTTTTTTCATATTTCTTGATTTTTCGCTATCGGTGACGGAAAGGGAAAGGAAACGACTCCGGAACTGTCGTAAAAAATAAGATAAAACTCCGAAACGTTTCTGTGTGACGTGATATGACGCGCTGTCGGATGGAACGCGATCCCTCCCGAGACATTCGTTTCGCCGGAGAAAAAATCACGACGGAGTCGTGCTGCAAAAGTTATCGGCGCGACACGGTCTCGGCAAACGTTACAATCGTCATATTTGCGTGCAAAGTGACATTTCGCGTTGCCGCGAGAGAAATGTGTAGATCGACATTTGTTTTCGTCGGGCGTTACGTCGAACTGGCTCGTTTTTCTGCAAAATTGTGAAACCCGGATTCTAATGCAACGTCAACATTTTAAGCATCTGGAAATGCAACTGGTCTCAAGAGCAACTACTCCGACGGATTTAAAGTTTTACGACGCGTCCTTGATTCGCGTCCGCGATTCGATTTTAACGAAGACGTTCGCGAAACGAATTGTTTGTTTGCAACAATTACGTTGATTATATTTCTGATATAAATTGATATTATTTTGCGTCTCTCTCACAAATAAACCCGCGCAAGAACAGCACATTCCATACAAACCTCCATTAGATGTTCATTCAGACGTCACATGGAGTTATGGACGTCCATTAGACGTCTAATGGACGTTATGTGTCTGTGCGGGGGAATCTATTATACAGCAATAAATTGTATGATTTGATGGGGAGAAATGTAATTTAATTACAATTAAACGATGTCAAAGTGTATTTATACGCATCTCTTGCGTATTGACGCAAAGTTTTCCCAGAGTTGTAGTTTTTGACGATCAGATTTTTTGACACAATTGTCAATCCATTCTGTGACTGGCGCGGGGCGATAAGAGAAAACTGGTATCGAGAAAGCCGGTAATGGATTACCAGATATATAGCGCTGTATCTTATCGCGAGCGGATAACACGCCGGATAACATCTCTCTCTCTCTCTCTCGTTCTCATCAAATTTGCAAAATGTGTTCGCATTTTTTCTAAGTGTCGCATCTGCTCAAGCTTATCTGCGTGTAAATGCCGTTCTTAAATGCGTTCGAATGAATATCTTTATTTTTTAATAGAAGTAATATCTATTTCTGTAAACTAAACGTCTATTTCTTCATCATTGAAACGACTTCAATCACGGTCGTCCAAATGCTTAACGAGATTTTTACAATTTCTCGAAAATATACGGACTGTCTTTTGACGCATGAATATCCAAAACTCACGCGCACTGTTCGATACGTCAAAAAACTCGATGCAAACTGTCGTGTCTGTGTGTGTGCTCCCGAATATAACAATATAAAAGATTCTGTAATCTCTCTCTTGTCGTCTCATAATACTTTGGAACTTGTATAAAACTTTGAAAACTCGGATGTTTACTTGGAACTTGGAAACTTGAACTGTTGATGGGAACAGCACGCGCGCTATAATAGAACGCGGAGAGGAGAGAGCACGCACAATCAATATTAATTGCTTGAACGCGGCGCGTTTGTCACATGTCGGCACTGTTCTTCGCGTCTTGTTTTTTTTTCCAAGTTTTGCCCTCGCGATCGTGATTGTCGACAAGAGTTATATATTTGCGAAACGCAAGAAGAACGTGCTCGAAGAACGTCGCGAATGAGACGTTCACTTCACGTACCGCTATCTTATGGATCTCACGTATAAAAAACAACGGAAAAAATTGCAACAAAAAATGTTTCAATTTTTGTGGAAATGTTTATGTGAAAAAATATTTTCCATAAAAAATTTATATTCCAGCGCATCGTGTGTGCAAAACGGAAGCGCGTATATCGCAAACATGCGCGTAACATCGCGATGAATTACAACCCTTGTTGTCTAGATTATTTAATTTATTGGCAATAATCGGCTAATAAAACGGCGCATTAAACCAATTACAACGGAAATAGAACGCAACACGGTCGATTTCATAAAAGATCCGACCTTCGCAAATTTTATAGTGCGTTGCGCGCGCGTATATCTCACGAATGCGAAAACCGAGGGAGGAAATCATCGGCAAATAACAGCTATAATAATATAAACAAGAGGTTTTATTGTTTTGGAATTTTATTTTTAAAAGATATGCGTAAATTTGTATAAACATGTGGTATATAAAAAGATGTCTCTCACGCGAAATGCAAATTGGTGTTTTCGTACGTAGCTACGCTGCCGCGATAATCGACGAGAAGTGTCGATCGTAATTTTTTGTTATCGCTAGTTTATATTCTTACATGTACAAACATCACAATTGATTATCTTCCTCCCCCCCTTCTTCCTTTAAGCGCAAACGCGCGATGAAACAAACTGACAGATTTTTTATATAACAAGTTTTTCTTTCTTATCCATTATTGAGGTATTCTTTTTATTTATTTATTTTTTTTTAGTTTTTTTTTTTTAGTTTTGGACGTAACTTCACTTTACTTTCATTTCTTCTTATAAACAAATCTCCGCTATTTCTTTTTCATGATTTTTGAACCACTTTTGATTTTTCAATATCTGAGCTTCCGCTTTCAATCGGCCGCTAGCGCCGGCGCCCGCGTCAGGCCACTTCTCGAAGAAATTCTTCAACTCCTGATATCTCTGCGGTGTGAAGAAGTACCGTGTGATTGACGGTATGAGCTGACCGAGATAACGGTCGTTCAACGTGTAACGATTGACCAAGAATTCCCAATTAGCGCGCACCCAGTCCCACACCTCTATCGAACCGTATGTATTTTTGGAGATCATAATCAAGCAATTCAAGAAATCCTGAGGACGTACGTACTGTTCCTGTTTGGCCATTTCAATGAATCTGACAAAAAGGAAAAATCAAAACATTAATTGATCTTGAAGGCAGAAAACATTCAGATACAAAAACATCGCATCGGATCGTGCGCAATACCAACTTTCTCAAAATAATGTCGGACTCTATGCCAGTCAGTCCGTACATTATTCTGTTCTTTTCGTTGGGGTCGGTCTCGTTTAAGAATTTATCGAACAAACGATGCCACGCTTGCGAGAGCAGCGAACTGTCCCGAGCCATGTTTTTTCCGCTGCTACGCAAACCTAAAAAAAACATTAGAACGCAAGTTTTATTAGTTTGATTCCGGCGAATCAAATGTGATACAATAAGAGCAATATATCACAAACGGAATATATGGACTAACCGTAGTAATAAACCAACGAACGAATGTCGGGATGTAGTTCTATCAATCCGTCTAACCAGGCATTGAAAAGCTTGTTGACCTCATTCAAACACTCCTCTATTTTTATGAAACAGGCAAACCTAAGTATTGCTATTCGCGCTCTTCTGGTGATGTGGAAAGGCCCGGTGTCCTCCGTGGTCTCGTTAACGATCCAACCCGCATCTCGATAGATGTTGAATCTGTATGCTTTTCTCAGATATTGCTGTAAAATATCATTACGGGATTGATGCAGAAATGATCATATCAGTTTTGTGAAAGGTACAAAAACGCTTTTTACTGATACGATCACATTACCAGGAAGATTTCTGAAGATTCCAGACTATTTAATTCTATCATGTTGTAGATCGGTAGCAATTTCGAATACACAGTTTCCCACGGAGCAGCGGAATATTCCTCCGAAAGATACTTAATAAAGGTAAATGCCGTCCGGTAGCTACAATGGCCGTCTTCGGCCAGACTGAAGACGTCGTCCAAAAGATTCACTCGGTCTGCTATCGACAATCTCTGCAACAGAAATCAACAAAAATTTGTGTCATCGTGAGAAAATATTCAGAATCGATCGAGACAGAAGAGAGCGAGAATAATTAAGTATTAAAATAAAACACATTGTGTGAAAGAGCATTTGTTTCTTATTCGTGTTAAAAAATTTTATTTGTGACAAAACAATGTCAATAGACAATTTACCGTGTGATGATAGGAAAGCAAAGACGCGAGCGACGACCACTCGATATTGTAATTGACTCGATAATAACCGACTTGGTCCACGTTGAATTTGATCCATCTGGTATCTTCATTGAGTATAAGTTCGACTGTAAATTTTTATTAACAAAGAGAAACATTATACGTGCAAATTCGTTTCTTGTTGTAAACAATTTTTAAAATCAAAGTTTGTTTTTACCCTTTTCCTCATTCTTGTCGAACCAAATAAGAGTTGGTGTTCCGTTTTTGTTCGTGATGTAAGTGATAGGTATAGTCCATCGTAAACTGCACACATAAGTACATAAACGGTTAATTGTTGTTTCAAAATACAATTTTTCATTTTATTTCTCGAGAGAGAAATAAAATAACACACCTACTAAAATCTTCTTCTTCCGTTTTATCATCATCATCATCATTATTTGTGCGATAATATTGCTGAGTTAATATGCATTTCTCTTCATGTCTCTTCACGTTAATTACAGGATAACCTTTCTGTTTCGTCCAAGGGTCTATTATATCGGTGATATTTAATTTATTACCGATCGCATCTTGCAAACAGCTTAGCAGATCCTTGGTTTCTGCGTTACCGTATGCATACTTCTCCAAATAGTTGGTGATGGCACCGTAGAAAACATCAGACGTGATGAAATTCTCTATCATACGGAGTACGCATGCTCCCTGGCAAACAACGGTTTGAATAAATCTGTTGAAACTTCATATAAATGTCGCACAATTATAATAACTATATATTTCGTCATACCTTCTTATAGGATATGTCATCAAAGAATGATGTTATCTCGTCCGGATTGTTGACGTCGTAGATTATCGGATGAGTGCTTTTGGTTGAGTCGTAGGACAACACCGGGTGCATTATTTCAACCACGAAATTATTCATCTGAAATAAATATTCATTTGTGAATCTTGTTCTCGTTGACCCACATCATCAAATCATTGATCTTTTATATTTGTGAAATCGGGCTATATATCATTATTCGATCGTAACGTTAATACAAAAACTCACATGTCCTTCGTTCGGTTGAAAATCATTTGCGCTTTTATACGACATGTACGTAGCAAAACCCTCGTTGAGCCACAAATCGTTCCACCAAGACATAGTGACTGCAAAGAAAGAAACATCTCACATAGTGTGGTTGCATATAGTCACATAAAATCCATAAATAAATGCGATATATAAATACCAACCAAGATTTCCGAACCACATGTGAGCCAGTTCGTGACAAACCACATTAACGACATCGTGCTTATGATTGATAGGATCGTTGTAAGAATCGTGAAGCAATCTTGTTTCTCTGAAAGTCACTAAACCCCAGTTCTCCATTGCCCCAGAGACAAAGTCCGGAATAGCAACCAAGTCTGAACAACAAACACATCGCGACACTTAGAAAATTTATATAAATTTATGAGAAAAATTAAAAAAAAAAAAAAAAAAAAATGACACAATCAAATCTGATACTTGCCGAGTTTTGGCAAAGGATAGTCTGTTCTGAACAACTCTGCGTAATATTGAATTGCCTCCACGGCGGTGTCTAGAGCAAGAATGCTTTTCGTAGAATCGTGAATAGGTGCGGTGTAAACGGTAACATTAAAACTGCGTGTATTCAAGGTTGTTGCAGTTTTAGTTTGACCATTAAAATTGCTGAGGATAACACAAGCCAAATAGGTCGACATGCGTTTACTTTTTTCAAAGATTGTATATGCTTCCCTGTCTTGTCTTCCTTGGATTTGTTCCTAAAAAAAAACGAAACATATATTCTCAGACAAGTATGTAACAATCCTAGAGAGAAACAATATCGGAGCTGGGACATTTCGAGCATTTCGCATCAAAAACTCGTGCAAAAATAAATAAAGGGGGTCAGAATTGTAGAAAAATATTTACGTACCACTATATTCATATTAGACAAAGGATGATAGTCGATTTGTTTGTTATAGCGCAATTTTATTGTGAACGTAGCTTTGAGATTAGGTTCATCAAAACATGGGAATGCTTGTCTGGCATAAGTTGGCTCAAACTTGGTGGTGGCAATGTAACTGATAGCAGTCAAAATATGTAAAGGAACGCATTACAATCACAATTAATTATGTCATGTCACAATGAGCTTTTTTGTGCTGTATACTTTGATTTATACGCGCTGCTTATAAGCAAACAAGTTTATATTACCTTAGTGTTTTTTTCTTGTTTACATATTTGCTGGTATAAAGTCCAACCATTTTATTCGCCATGCTGCCATTAAACACCATGCTCAAATTATACAATCCTGGCTTAAGATCATTTTTGAGCACTACTACAAACATGTCGTGATCCGCATATTTTGTGTCTTCAATTTCAACTTCATAGTCTGTTTCCAAACCGTAGGTTGTCAATTTTGTGTCTGTGATTTTGAGATCCTTTTGATGAAGAAGTATGGTCTTTCTCTTATCGAGAACGTCGATGAGAATAGTGACGTTTCCGATAAAAGTAGAGTTTTCGAGTACAGGATGTAACAGAAGATCGTAATGCACAGGCTTGACTTCCGACGGCAGCCTGTAGCTTGATTTAACAACGCTCATTTTTTCAGGATTCGTCTCCAATTTCGTATCTAAATAAGACAAAGATACAATAAACTGTAATTGTCTCACTCATGAACTAAGTAAAGAAATGAACACAATCAGGACACAAACAAACCTCAGAAGTAGTCTTGAACTTTAAATAATTTTATGTCTCTCTCTCTCTCTTTTTCTTTGACCAGTAACTATGAAAAGCTATTCGATATGTGTAGAATCTCTTAAAATGATTAATTTTTTTTTTTTGAAGAAAATTGTCTGACGTGGAACACAGTACAGAGATAACACACAAGTTAACGCAGGCGTGCACGCAAACGTTCCCAACTATTATCTTAATACACTTGTATCTAATCAATTAGTCGCGTGTCGCAGGTCGTGACTCGCAAAACTCTCGAATTGATCAACGCGATCTATTTATTTGACGATTTTAATCAAAATTTTGCAAAATTTTTGTTCAACAAAAATGAAACATCAGTTAAATCGTTAATAACAAAATATAAATTTTTTTTTTATTTTCTCAAGCCATAATATGTACTACGTAATGTATTGGAGAGAGAGAGAGAGAGAGCAGACGTTATTTTTGCAGATTAGAAACAACGCAGAATTTGATATACGACCAGTGAATCATATCAAAACATGTGGGAAGAACACGAGAGATTTTTTTTTTTGCGGGGACACGTGTTATTTGGTTGAACAGAGAAATGCGAGCGTGCTTACCAGATGAATCAGAATTTTTTTCCTCGGAAGTATTCAAAACAACCAGTGCTCCTGCGCCAAGACAGATCAAGCACAAAATAAAGCAGACGCTGCAAACAAGCCAAAACCATCCGGAGACGGGTTTGCGTCGTGCTCGAGATGTTCGAGTCATTGATGTCGCGTTGGTTGCGCCGTCTCTCGGCGAACCTTTGATTTTTCCGCTCATCAAAAGGCCGCGTAACTACAATCTTTCTTCACCAGACACCCAGACTACGTCCTCTCTCGAGTCTAAGAAACGAAACAAAATGACGCATCAAAATTAAAAAATTAAAAAATTAAATTGCGAGAACTTTCTTGTAATTTACAAACAGAAGGTGAAAGTTTCTGAAAAAATGCAAAGAATGGCGTTGCGAGTAGATTGTATTTTTGCTGTGCTCTCGAGAAAGAAGATACAAAATCAGGCGTCGTTTCTTATACAATTTTTGAGACGAGGAATCCAGTGGTGCTAATTAAAATTACGTCGTGCATCGAAGACAAAACGATTGTAGTTCGATCCCGTTCAACGCGAAAATAAGTTTCGGAACATAGCGCACTGCTCCGAGTCTTTCATTTAATGAATCAAATTAGATTTCCGAAGATAGAATCTATTCTTATTAATGATCGCGTCATCGGATGACTTCTCTAGTTTTATTTAACTAAAAATTACGACGATCAGAGTTTAAATCTCTGCTGCACAGTCGCGGTCGACGCGTATCCGCTCGCGTCATTCTGAGATAAGAGGGGATTCGCTTTTCAGATTTCAATTGACGCTTTGTGCCAGAACGAGATTCACGCGCGATCTACTTTTCTCGGCAACGGGGTCAAGAGATTTAACTGTTTGCTTATAAATCTCTCGCTATATATCCGTAAATTCTCTCTTCCGGTTTCCTATCGGTCGCTCGTCAAAGAAAGCGCGTATCCGCGTTGTGCAGCAAATGAAGAAGACAACCGCGAAGTACATCAAAACGTAACAAAGTATTTTACTAAAGATTATATATTTCATCGCATCGCGCAGATTTAATTAATTAAATTTTTTCTCTCAGTATCATCGCAGGCGTGATAATTCGGTCGATTATACTGTCGCGGTCTTTGCGCGTCTGATTTGTTTAGCGCGTGTTGAGTGCGCGTGATCAATCAAAGTGAGAGTGCTCCAATTTTCGCGACACAGGAGCGAGTGCGGAGCGATTTATATCTATTATTTCGTAGAAACGAATCATCTCGGTTGAAAGACGTATTATAGCGCGACCGATTACGAGCTCGACGCAAAGTGGAATGATTAGACGTAATCATGTAACATATATATATATATATTTATATATACAGGGTCCGCCACTTAAATCCGGAC
>NW_018020690.1:30446-108131 GCF_002006095.1 Pseudomyrmex gracilis
TATATATATATATATATATGTATATATATGTATACACACGCGCGCGATTTATCGGATCGGGATTCGAATTTAGACCCGAATTGGAACAAAGCGTGCCGATCTTGCCCGCGATTGGACAAATTCCTACAATCTCAGTCCCAATTCGCAACTCTCATAGTAAGAATCTTTGTCACGAGCTTCTCTTAAGGCCTGCGCACATGAGAAATTGATTCAGGGTATTGGGTCGGGAAGTCGCTGGAATTTGGAATCACACAGATAACTTTTGAGCAACGAGTTCTAGTGACTTTTGCTTTGGCCAATTCTCGTTCATCAGTTTCCTCAAATCGCGTACACAGATCTTTATCAACGAATAACTCAACACGCGCGATTCAACAAAAATAATTTATCTTTTTTTTACGTTTAAATGTAATCATTTCCTTCTCTTTACGTTTAAAATATACAGGATGAGTAAAAAAGTCTCGGACACGATCGAGATATTTCACACATCTGAGACTTTTTACTATTTATATTTTTATCCTGTATACGTTAACAATTATTCATCAATGTTTCTTGCGCTATAAACGCAACGAAATATATTTATCCGACGAGGCGTACGTTCTCGTCACCGCACTTTACTTTGCACATCTTAAAAAAAACCAGTCTCTGCTAGAACCCGTTTCTCTCGATCACACAAGTTTTTATACTACATTAGATCGCTAACTTAGGTATGTGGAAATATAGGCAATAAAGCGAAGCCGAGTTTAGAATACGCATTTGTAATACAAACGCGCATTTGTGATACAACCGCGCCAACTTCACGAAACGCTAAATAAATGTCAAATTTGAAAATATTAAACACACAATCTGTCAAATATACTTACGTATAGGATGGAAGTCTGTGCTCGATTATGCGCTATAATCTGGTGGAACTCCGCGATCTCTGGCCGCGTACCTGTACACTCTCTGTCACTATACTATCGAGGTCTATCGACTCTCGCTCGTTTTTGCGTCCTTCATTTTAGCGCCGCTTTCAGAGCGGTCAAGGTAATTGAATAAATTTAATTTCGTTGTAGCTTAAATTAAAAGCAAGATCGTTCATTGTTGTTACTTACGACGAACAAGACTGATCTTCGATGATATGATTGCATGGTTTTTTCACACACAAACACATTTTTGTAAGAGATCCGTCGACAATTGTTTATTCTTCCGAATCTCTTTGACAGAGCGAATCTCTCCTTCCTCGCGCGAGAGAGTCAAATTTCTTGGTCTCTTCTTGAAAGCCAAGAACTGACGCGTTTGCCTCTTTACGCACTTAACACGTCGTTATCGTTTTTTCCAAAATTTCATGATCGCATGTCTAAAAGTAGCGTTTTGCAAATACAAAACAACGCGTTTCCATTCGTGACACACTCGAGCACAACGCAAAAAATATTCTCAAGACGGGAAAAACTATATTATTTAATTGTTATCTTTCGTAGAATTGCTTCGCGGAAAGATGATTTCCGCGCAAACTCCGGTCTTTCATCTCTTCCTTGCCGGGTTGTCGGAGTTTGACTGCGCGCTCGCTTGACGAGATACTATACGCAAGAGTCAATACAGCGACGAAAATCGTTCTCTCAATTGAGCGTCTGCGAACGACGCGGCTTGTACGTGCTCGAATTTACGAGCAATTAGGTCGAATTAGTCATACGCATTCATTAAGCGTTCGCCAAATTTGATGCAATTAGCATGAGCGAGGCGGAGACAATTGGAACGCACCCACATCTTATCTCGTTTTTTTTTTTTTTTTTAAAGACGCAGTTACGAGCGCGCTTAACTCGTCGCGCAGTTACGAAATTAAACCGCACATGGCGCAAGTGAAACGAGAGTGTCAAAAATTGCGCTCCCTTGACGCATTCCTTTGATCGAAACCGATGACAACGCGAAATTAATCGATCAAAAGAAGTCTCTTCTCATTTATTCAGTTTTTTCCATGTCGGATATATATATATATATATGTATTTTTCATATATTTAGAAAATCGCAATATATATATATATATGTATTTTTCATATATTTAGAAAATCGCAATTGCTAATCGAGTGCAAACGAAGTATCGATTAATTTTCTTCATGATATTACCGACTTTTGTCATGTTATGACGCGCATCCGGCGAAAAAACACTCGTAAAGCGATTCGCGATTTGTCGGCAAACTGTCGAATGTCCTGTCAAAGCTGTGTGCGCTGCAACTTTGTCGGCTAAATCGCAAGCAATCGGGATTTGAGCACCTTGAAGAGAGATAGGATCTAAAAAAAAAACTGGCGAAGAGATTTCGCAATGCGAAGTTATGCAAGTGCGGATGTCGCTACAGGTGCGACCAGTTCAAGGAACTTCTCCTCCGATGATCGTGCAAAGCAATTATCAGAAGTTTGCGGAAGACACACAATTCGAAAATACATTGCGCAGTTTCGTCACTTTGTTACGGACGCGTGTGCGTCGGGTTGGCTGTTTGCACAAAACGCGCGATAAAAGAACCACGCGACGGTTCGACTATTTAAAGCTGTCGTGATTATTGATGCAAATAATCCAATACGTATAATTAATGATCTTTCGTCCCATTATATAACTGCGTCTATAAATGTTAGGAAGAGAACGGATCGCGTAAAAGAAAAAGCAACACTTGCGATATCGACGTAACAATAATTTATTTATAAATACAGTGTAAATATCAATATTGTCTTAGCAAAATCTACATCCGCATGGGGGGAGGGAGAGGGGGAGAGCGAGAATACGGTAAAGTATTATCATGTATCATTCGCTCCGCGATGATTTTTATCTCGCATTTATTAACACCACTTAACTTCCCCTACAAACTACGCTCTTACACGTACAAGACACTACGGCACCGATATTTCACCTTCAAACAAAAAACCCCAGAAAAAAAAAAAACCAAAGACAATCACAACGAAAACGTTACGCTATTCTCGAAATTTAAGTACACAGAAGAGAATCGTTGACAAATCTCTCGCGGAAGTTTACCGGCTCCGATAACATCGTACAAATTTGATCAAATCTCTCGTCTCTCTCTAGAGATTTTTTAAAACCATTTCCGCAAGCGCTGTCCGTATAGAGATAATAAATATAAACGTAATTGTTTGTGCTTGATATTCAGAAATTGTCAAACATTTTTTATACGATAAATTTAAACAAAGCGATTGGTTCGCGAGAAAATTCGCGAACAAAACATTCACTTGCACGTCGTAGAGATTTGCAACCGATTCTCGTTACGATTGAAACTTTGCTTCGTTTATCGCGAATTTCCGCAATGATGAAACGATGCAGGGGGAAGTTTGTTTGTTTGTTTGTTTTGTTTTTTTTTTTTTTTAATTGACTGTCGCGCGTCGCGCAATTAGCGTTATGCGAGCCGCTTGTATCACGCTTTTGCAATATCGGTAAGTAATAATAATCGCCATTCGAGATGCCTTCTGCGCGCCGCGCATCGGACTCGAATATTCGGCGACGGATATCAATTTACGGAAGACAAAACGGAGTCCCGTGTCTGCGCGGATCGTTCGTTTGATTAATTATATAATATAATGCGAACGAGCACACACCGCTTTCGAGATTACCGTCGCGTCACTCACGCGGTCGACGGTCACGTCGCATCCGATTTCTAATGAATCGCGGAAATATAATTCTCGCGCAATTGGAGATTTATTACATTGTCGCAACTCATTCGATTTACATCACGTAATACGTCAAGTGTATTATATCATTGGAGAATTTATTACGTCGCGCAGATTGAGAGATAGATAAGAAGAACGTAAGCTATTTTTTTCATTAATTTTTTTATTGTTATCAGAGTGTCGTAACAACTTGCGGTCATCGAAAAAGAAAAAAAAAAACTGAAAAGAAAACCAGCGACAGCGAAAGTGACGCGATGCCGTTCATACGTCGTGAAGTTTTTATCATCAAACTAAATTCAAAAAATAGATTAAAACAATAACAATTTGAACTTACTGGTTATGGTCATTTGTATAACAGTGATATATATAATGTACACACACACACATATATGTATATATATATATGTGTGAGCTATATATATATATATGATTTTGTTACGTAGTCGATAATTGTGTTGTGTGTGTGAAAGATATATTTAAATTAAAAATATGAACCTGCCTCCTATAAATAGATTTTAGATTTCTTTACGATCTTTGCTTTTTTTTTATAAAGCGCGACGAGTATCGGTTCTTCAATTTTATTCCGCTGTATGCGCATATATATACATATACAGAGTGTCCCGCAGCTTATATGCTGTTTATGTAAAGGTGCACATGCTATTCTATTGGCTCCTCCCGCAACTGCGCGTCCGCGCGAAAGACTAGGCTGTTCTTACGCTCCCCTTACGCTGGATGCACGCTGATTAGCGGATCTTTATTAATTCATATCTCGTTAATTATTGCGAATCTTCCAAAATGGTATAGGACTTTTCCTTTTAGAATAACTCCTTCTTCTTGCCTACGAGACGGCAATTGTGGGACACCCTGTATAACCGTCTCTTCACTAATCATAAACTTGATCATAATAACGTTAAAATCCCGAATTAATACACGTCGCTAAATTATCACGGAATTGACATTGAAGTTTCGTTTTGTTTTGTTTTTCTTTTTTGTTTTTCGAAACAGTCTCGATAAAAAGTCTAATCATTCTAAACAGTTATTCAGAAGGCCACGAATGAATTTGATTCGTAGGTACGTATATAATTGATTGTACGACACGCCACAACACGCTAATCGAACCAATTATATATATCCCGGAAGACTATATTCGCTCTCGTGTGCGTGCAATTATTCTCCCGCGTGAGTCGCACATACTCACTCTCGTGTAAACTCACAATACACCGATCTGTAGCAACACGTTATTATTATCTATCCGTCAATTTTGTCTGTCTCTTTAGAGTCTACCTCGCCATTGGGAAAATATATACATATATATACATATATATATATACACGCATATTTCCGCACACAATATCCTGCGAACGGCTCTTATGATCGGATTTATATTTCTCTGTTTAAAAAAAATTTTGTTTAAAATTTTAACAACTTTAGATACTCTTACAAAAAGTGAGCAATTTCAAAACAGATAGTAAATATTGAAAATGGAAAATTTATTTAAAAAAAAAAATATATATCAAGCATTGTCTTTCGATATTTTTTCAATGACGAGGTAGACTCTAAAGAGACAGACAAAATTGACGGTCAGATAATAAATCTCTCCGGCTCTTATATATGATATATATATGACCGGATTTATATTTCTCAGTTTAGAAACTACAGAGCCTGAATGATTCATTCTTTATTAATTTTTTAAAAATTGTTTTTGTGCGAAAACGCGAGATATAAATTTTATTTGTCTTATTTGTTACATGTGCATAATTTTTCTCTTGTTTTTTTTTTTTTTCTTTTCAAAACTTATCTTGATATTCGAGCCTTCCTTCCCTCGTTGTTGCGAGGCAGTCGAATCCACGTTTTTTTTTCTCGGTCGATTTGAGGAAAGAGGAACCGATGTAACACACACAACCCGTACAAATGGTATATTACACACTAAGTATTAATTGACGTTATTATAAATTACAGCGATCCTTTTTCTTCTTTGGGCGATCACCTTCTTATCTGACAGTTCGCAACGGGACTTTTTTTTTACGCGGACCGTGCATGTTCGGTAAATGTCAAAATATTGCATAAAAACATTGAGATAATGTAAGTTTGAACAGACAAATTAAACTCGCAAATTGAGATGATTTCAAAAGAAATATATGTACTGCGGCAAGAACAAATCGATGACGTTTCGATAAGTAAGAGCAAACAATAATTTCTACAATATCGAGCTTTTCAATTACGCTACTTTAAAAATATAATATAAATCGAACGCCGCTCACAATCAGACTATCGAATAGATCGCGTATTTAAACGATCGCCGAATATCCACGTTCCGTTCAACAAAGTCCCGGCCGAATGTAATGCCACAGTCAGAGGTACCGAGAGATTCTCAGGTTTCAGTCGCTTTTGTTGATGATATTGACCTTCTTTATGTCCTCAGTGGTCATGTCGGCGTCGCCCCAGCCCCAAATAGCACCCTCGTGCGTGTGATGATCATCGGACACTCTCTCGTATTTCGAGCCGTCGCCCGTTCTCTCCGCGCGTTTTTTTATCATGTTCGGCGCCACGGTCTTCAGATCGTATGCCCAACCGATTTTGGCGAAGAAGTCGATGAACGCGGTGGTGAGGTTGGTCCGATAGTTGCCCAGCTCGGCGGCCTTGTAGTCCCACGGGAAGACGTGGTGGTAATTGTGCCAACCCTCGCCGAAAGCGCCGATGCCGACGGTGTAACTGTCAGTGGGACTGATCGTGCTGTGATAAAAAGCAAAACGCGCGTTTTTTGAAGGAGTTTGTAAGATCTCATTTTGCGTGACACAATCAGTCGATGAGTCTCGAAAACGCTTACTTGTCATATGGTTTCATGCCCCACATGTGCGCCGCGGAGTTCACCAGCCAGGTGAGGTGAAGCGAGAGCGTGTATCTGAAGAGAGTGGCGTACCACGCATACATGGGCTTCTCGTCCCAAAAATGACACGGTATCCAGGTGGGCAGCAAGAAGCAAATGACCGGCATCAAAACGATGTACAATCTGCGAGAAACAGAGATTGGACGAGATTTTAGAATCGTCGGATTTTTAACGTCGAATGTTCTCTTTTTTGTTTTTTTTTTTTTTTTTGTTTCAAAATTTGTGTCCGTCGTGTTCCGGTAACGTCAAGTTGTTTTCTGGAATCTCGTATACCTGCGTTGCCAGACGACGACAAAATCCTTCTCGATATCGCTCATGTCGATCGCTGCGCCTTTTTTGATAACATCCGGATGTTTGCGCACCAAGAGCCAGCCCATGTGCGAAAAGAAGAAGCCTCTCTGCACGTTGTGAGGATCGGCGTCCGTGTCCGTAAACTTGTGGTGGGCTCTATGATCTCTCACCCATTCGTAGATATGATTCTAACGGTATCACATTCGTGTTATTTTGATTTTCCGTGAAGTTGCGCGTTTAGTTTATAATAGCGAATATATATTTTACAACGTGTTTAAAAAACAATTGTCGGTAATTTTTAAACGCGGAAAACCTACTTGAAAGGCCATGGTCTGGAAGAGCATAAGAATGATTCTCATCGGCCACTTCGCTTTGTAAGACCGATGAGCCCAGAGTCTGTGAGCGCCTCCTGTAACGCCCACAGCTCCGAAAGAGCCAACTGTAAAAACTGGAAAAAAAAAAATGAAAATTTAAAGAAATCGAAATAAAAACAATTGCGACAATATATCAAAACGTGTTTTTTGAAACACTTTCGCGATTATTATTATTATTATTATTATTATTATTATTATTATTATTATTATTATTATTATTATTGCTAGATCACTATCAAAAAGACGCGCGTGACAGAAAAACAGAGAACACAAACAGACAAACACACCCCAAATAAATGTGTAGCCTTTGGCGGCCACTATTAAAAGGTACAGTCCGTAAAGTGCTCCGAGATGAAGGTAGACAAAAGCTATCACATTCCTCCAGACGATGTTCCATCGATAATTGGGCTTCGAGCTCTGTGCTTTCTGTGTCACTTTTTGCGTTACGTTCTTCTCCGACGTATTCTTTTGCGACACATCCTGCTGAGAAGCCTCGAGGTACAGGGTCGCTGAACTGCCGAACAAATTCGGCGCCATGTTGCCGGAATACCTGCAATCAGGTCATGTCAATTTTTACGCACAATTGAAATTAATTATATCGCGCATTTGTTTTGTCGCAAATACGTGTGAAAGAAAGAGAAGTTTCTATTCTCGCGATTCTACGCGAAAAAATTCTTCTTCTAACACGCAAATGTTCGCATGAGATATTGACATAAAAAGCTACAGAAGTATAACTCGACGTTCGACAACAAACACTCCTGCGTCTAAACCGTTCGCGTGTGTGTTTTGCAAACACACATCTCAAAGAAACTCTTCCGTAACAACGGCGGAGTTTTATTGCTACGTTAAAGCAACAACAGAGGCGCGAAATCGGCGATGGATCTTTAAAAGATTCCCTTCGGCCGACAAGTGCGTTCCACTTTTGCGCATTTTTTTGTTTCAAAAGGTGAAAGGTGCCAGACATCATCGTGGTCCATTGTCGCGTCTCTCTCGGCCATCAGCCGAAGATTCACGGCACTTTGATGGCTCTCTCGGTCGTACGTTATGTACAGCACGCAACGATCTCGTTATATACGGAACATTAACGTGCGGTTTTTACTAGCGTTCCGCACACACGTGCGCAAAGCGAAAGAAGAACGTATATGTTTGCGCGCAGATAATACAAGGGAATAGTTTCTAAATATCGCACGCGTCGAATGTCGACACGCGGGAACAAACGTACATATAGTCGCGCGGGAAACGATATTTCTCGAATTGTGCGCGAGAATGTGCAGTCGAGAGCAAAGTCGTTTCCCGCGAACGACGAGGAAACGTTACATTGTTGCACCAGAGAGAAAGAGGGGAAAGGGATCCGGGTAATCGTCGGTGATGTTACATTAGCGTGCAATTTCGTTGCGGTCCAAATGAAGGACGGTTCTCTCGAATGGATTGTTATCGCGCTTGTTGTTTCGTGAAAAAACGGTCGCGGGAGAGATCGATCACTCGCACAAAACACGCTGAATCGCGTCGCTTCGCACACACCTGTTTCGAACTGCGTTGCAGTTTTTGTATCGGGACGATTTGTCGTTTCATATCGGTTAACCGCCAAACAAATTTTGTCTCTAAACGTAGAATTACACAAATCGCAAAGTAAACAAAATTGAACAAAATTCAATAGCTGAAAGCAGAAGAACGAGAGTCACTTTTCGGCTCCGAACGAATTAAGTAGAGTTGCCGCTTTCAGAAATTTATTCAATTGAAAATTAATGGGACTGATATATTGAGAGAAGTGTAATTTAAATTGGAAAAGTAAAAATATACTCTCTATACACAGTTTTTTTTTTTTTTCAATTATAAGAGGAGCGAGAGTTCTCCGAACTCGGTCTCCGAGACAGAATAAAGTTGCCATTATCAAATTTATTCAGTTAAAAATTGACGAAACTGATATTGAATATAAAAATTTAAAAAATTTAAAATAATAATTTAAATAATAAAAATTTTACACACACTCTGATTACATGTATCTTTTTTTTTTATACACTTTGTGATTAATCGCGCAAAAGTTTAGATCACGACCACAACTCGCTGCTTAATCTTATATATATATATATATATACAGAAATCTTCGCGGAACGAAGTTGCACAAAGTCGAAATGTAAAAGCTAAAACTTTGTTCTTGTACATTTCCATTTTCTGCGCTTTACAGTTAATTAGACACGAAGCATTCCTCCCTGTTTAAAGCGTGCTCAGGTGACCCTGGCTACGTGACGACGTGACATATGTAGGTGCCCCACTAAGATGTTCCTTTCTGTCGGCGCGATTCTGTCTTCTCTCCCTCTCTCCCTCTTTCTCTCCGCCTCTAGGTGCAGCGAGCGTTCTCTCTTTCTCTCGACGCAGCGAGAGCCTACGCATAATTTAACGGACTTGATTCACAACACCGCTATAGTCACATTATGAATATCCAGAATCTGAATTGGATATCGCGTGTGCCACTTACGGGGCGTAATCAATTTTACACACGTTACACATTGAGCGCATGTGTTGTTAAATCATTAAATCATTATCATTTTCTTAATAATAAAGATGGAGATCCATTATCAGAATCGAAAGTGTGTTATCGAGAGAAAGAGAGACGACACTCGCGCAAAGAGTACTTTCGACGCAAGAAGCGCGATCGGTCTCTAAGTGACTTTCTTCGAAAACGTCGGAAAGTCTTACAATGCCGCACAAGGATGAAGGTTTCACGTAAATCGTCATCGGAGAAAAGACCGAGAAGAGGTCTCGATAATGCAATAAAATAGAAATTACAAACAACGGATCGGTTGCGAACGCGAACGTGATGGTGAGAAAATCGTCGTTCGAAGTGCCAACCTTCGAGGGGACAACATCGTCTCGAAGTAATGATCGAGTATTACATTGTAATGTTAAAATAATTGACCACAATTGTGTGAGAACATGAAAGTATCAGGAATATTCCTGTCGAAACGCTTTTTTTTTTTTGTCGAGTATCAATTGAAGACAATCATTTTCGCATTCACAGCGACCGATTCTCGATTTCGTGTCCCCCGCTGAAGAAAGAGATTCACGTTATTAGATTTGCGGAGCAGCATCGTCGAAGTCACGAATTACTTGCGCTGTTGTTCGCGGTCGAGCTTTTCTTCGCGATACAATCGCGTGAAAAAAGCTATAAAAAATAAATATATCGAGTTTATCTTTGTACGATTGATTATCGTCGTTATTCGATTTCGCAAGAAGATCGAGGCGTGTGAGACGTTCTTTTACGAAACAGAACTGCACCAATGCGCGAGCGAATAAACGCGATGAAATCGATCGACTCTTCGCGCGAATTAAAAAATAAAAAGTGAGTCACGCACTATTTTTTTTAAAGTAGCTTAGCGTTTTTTCTCACTAATACGCTCGTCAATGTTCTCATTTAATTCTCTCATTTAATTGTGCAACTTACGATCTAAGATAATTACGCCGTATTATCTCAGTTGTGAAAAAAGTTGCACGAAGCTAGTTAAGGAAAAAGACATATAAGTAGTACAAAAACGCATTGTAGATCTACATTAAATATGTAAATAAAATGGACGAGATATTTTTATTCTAACTGGAACCGGTCACGTGTGCGTGCTGTGCGTCGTAAAATCGCTTCAAACACACGAGCGTTGAATATTACTTTCGAGAGATTTTTTATTTCGCATTCGAGACTTGAGCAGAAATTTCCACTCGCAATTTCTACTTGTACAACTCATACACGTGTGTCTTCTGAGAAAAAAAAATAACGCGGAAAAAACGGGACAAAAATGAAAATATCTTCAGAGGTCATAAAGCCAGAAGCAGCTTAATTTTTAAGTTGTTTAAATTGTTTACGTACGGCATTTGTTTTTACACGATAATGAAATAATTATCTCGTTTCTGGAGAGAGTTGCGCCATTGCAATATTTGTTGTCGCTCAACTCATCTGCGTGTGTGTTGCCGTTCGTTGTTAGCGCGCGCGCGCGCGTTTAGTTTACTTTTCAACCGATCGCACGTAGCAAGTGCCGTTTTCTCTCTTGTTCTTTTCTGACCTAGAGAGAAAAGTTTCGCGCGACAAGAGGTTAATTGCAGATTAACGGTAAGTCAGTGGTACAGTGATCTATCTTCTCGCTTTTTTTTTTTTTTTGTTTTTCAACCACAGATATTTGCTGTAATCAGAAACTGGTAAAGAACGGATGCGATAATCCACGTGAAAGCGTCGAAGACATACATTTTCCGATCTCACAATTTCACGCGATATGAGATTCTCGGCTCTCGAGTCGGTAGTATCTCTAAACAACGAAACTCTTCGTCGCGAAGGATACGTCTGAAGAATATACACGCGAGTCGTTTTTGTTGCAAACTTTCAACAAGAATTTTCAAGTAAAACAAAACTCGTTTTCTTTTTTTTTTGTTTTTTTGTTTTAGTGTTGTTTTGTGTAGGCAAATAAATCTACAAATTCACACAGAACACACAGAAATTCCCCCCAGACAATCCACAGAAATTTAATTAGACGTTTATTAGATATGCGGACCTATGGACGTCTAATAGACGTCTAATGAGATTTGTGTTCTTTATAAGAAGAACGTTACCGCATTTATGCAAATAATAATAATAATAATAATATCTTTATCAAAAACTAAAAATTAAAAAATTTGTCTTTCCAAAGTTTCGTTTGCAAATGTGCAACAATACACGTAAAAGTTGCGAAAGTTCGCTACAAAAAGAGTTCGGTGTTGATGTTAATAAAAAAAACTGATAATTTCTAATTTTCGTTTCTTTTCTCTAGATTAAACGGATCTCACCGGGCGCGCGTCCGCGATAAGAGCCGCGCGTGTGCCCGCGTTTCTCGCACATCTCGATGATCACCGGTGAATATATGGTCGTAGATCTTTTTAGTAAAAGTAACTCGAGGCATTTCAAAACGGTACATGATGTAGCAAGGAATAGATCTTCGCGTGGCGGAGGAAGGGGAATACGGAGAAACGAGGAAGAGGCAGGCAATGCCATGAAGCGAGCAAGAAACAGGTTCTTACACGAAAAGTAGGCCGGTGTATTTGAGGTCATTACTAATCACGGGATCGAAATTCCGAACCTTGTCTCTCTGTGTGTGCGAATAGCACCTTACGTTTTTCGACGCGTCTTTCTTACGCACGTACGAAAGAACGGCACGTACGAAGACCTTCGCGATCACTCTTGCGACACTTGTCGCTTGTCGCGAAACAAAAACGGAAAAGACCGAAAATTCGCGCTCGGTCACGCATTCCTTTGCTTACTTCGCGAAAATCAATCGGAGAAACAAGAATACCTGGCACGTTTGTTGGTGAACAAGAAAAGAGATTAAGACGGATATGCTGAATTGATGATAATTAACCGAAACGTACGCGAGTGATTATGTACGTTATCACAAATATATTTGCGAAACAACATTGATCAAACTTAACAAGATGCAAAATCGGTCGCGAGAAAAGGATGCAAGTAGATTGTACGGCTGCTTCTGCATTTCGCGGTTTACTATCTTCTTTTCTTTTTAATTGATAGTTTTTTTTTGTCCGACTAGAGAAAGTTCAATTAGTGCCGAAACGTTTCGGATACTTGATTCTTATTTTTCTAATCTTGCTCTTACATCCTGCAACCGCTTTACTGTCATTTTTATGTTTTCGTTTTTCTGTGCGTTTTAACTAATTAAATAAAAAAAAAACTTAAATTAAAGTCGCGACGTTCCGGACACGTTTGGCTCTTATTTGTCGATAAAACGCTCCCCTGCGTCGCTTTCCGCCGAATTCGATATCTTCGTTTAGACAATTTGGAACATCAGTGTTACAATAAATTGTAATAATCTAAATAATTATAATATAACAAATTGTGTATCTCTCTCCCGTTCTTTTCGAAAAATATTATCGTTAATGTAATAAATTTTGTAGCAAAATTATTGATAACTCGAAGACGCGCCAATGTCGACATCGAAAGAATGGTTACAGACGAGTATGACCTACTAAAGTCCTTGTAGCACGTGGTGTTTTCTCTAGCGATTAAACGTGCTCGGCTACATAAGGTGTTCGACAAGCAGCGTCCGTTTCCTCTCGGAGAAAAAAAAAATACATGCATAAAATAACGTTTCTCTAACGTCAGTAAAAAAAATCTGTTTAACAGATGTTGTTCTTATAAGTACGAGAAATATAATAATCTCCTCCAAGAACGTGATCCTCGGGACCAAAGTCCTCGAGTAAGACGTCTTTTCTCGCAGCTTCTTTTCTTTTGACACACTAGCCGCACTATATTTCGCGTCCTTCGTTCAGAACGATTACGAGACACCGCGCGCATTGCGTAAAGCAATGCGCGCATGGAAACTGAATATAACTCGGTTCAACGACGAGTTTGCACCTCGAATATATCACTCGAGCTGTTTACCCGATTCGTCCGAACCTTGAATCTCTTTCGTAACCAAAAAACTTATTGTATAATTAATTTTATTATTAAAAAACTGAGATTATTTGTTACGTGTGAAACCGGAAGAAATTAAAATTACATCATCTCATCAATAACCGTAAACAATAAAAAATAAATGATTTCAATTAATAAAGAATCTTTCTCCAAAGATTTCTTCCACATATTTCCGCACAAACATCCAGCAAACGGCTCACATGACCGTTTATTACATTCCTCAAAATAAATGAGAATTTATTCAGAAGTTGAGATGCAATTTACCCTCGTTTTAAGGTTACGACGATCAATGTTTTCTCTCTGTGTAACGCGTACACAACAACAGCGTACAACATCCAACAAAGTTGCTATTTGTTTCTTTCTCCATTTCCTCGTGATTTTACTTTCAGTCTTACAGATTGCGTTTGCACGAATCCCGAGCACGTGTTGCAACATAACTAATTATGTTGCAGCGAGATTATATAAATTTCTTGGAATGTGTGAGTAAGCGTGTGTGTATGTGTAAATCCTTCCGAGGAGTGAATTTTCACTCTTTTGAAGTTGAATGTTCACTTCGAGAGATTTGAGTGAGTACTCCCGCTCATTCAAGTGAATCGCGTTCGGCCGCTTTTGATTCGGTTGCGTACAGTGCAACATTGTTGCACCGCACGCAACCGAATTGTTGCACATTGTTGTATTTTGCACTTCACGTTGCGCGTAGAGAAACGCACAATACACGAAATTGCAAATCACACGCGCGCGTTGACGACGCAGAAGCCACAGATCTGAGATTTGTATCAAATGCTAATTGCAAATGTTAATTGGCCGAAATGAACGATTTGCGTAATAGATTTATAATAATATCCGCTAGATCATATCTCAGATCTCGTCGTTTACTTACTAAGTAAGAAATTGCAAAAACCTAAAAATTAAACGCAACTTTCAGCAGTCAATTGATACACTGACTACTCAATTGACGTTTTGTGTCCACTAATTTATTGACGCGTTTTCGAATGCAATTGTCGCATTAATTAAAATTGATTTACGAAAATGTGAGGATGTACATTTATTATTTTCAGTTAAAGATATACATACGTTACATAAAATCGACACACACAATATCAGCAAACTGTTTTCTCACTTTTTGACGAGTTACGTGTGCGTTTTATTTTTTCCGAATTCGATTGTATCATTACGTCAATTTCGCGCGGATCTTGTTTACTTTCAAACAAAATTATTATCAACAACATTTCAGATAGATCAAAATGTTACATTGTTCGCGGAGATGTTACACAGCGCGTGTCGCGCGGGATTTTATTTTTCCGTCGATCCTTTTCACTTCCACTCTAATAAGCAGAACAAGTCGCTCAGGAAAGTGTGCCGTACGGGAAGTGTTGCAGGCCGCAACAGATGAGAAAAACTAAAAAAGCGTCAGCAAAGAAGAAGATCGGCACGCGGAGTCGCCGCGATTTTGAATCATTTCGATAAAACGAAAAGTTCCGAGCGCAAAATAAATTTTGTATGTGTGTGTCTGTGTGTGGAAGTTTGCATTTTTTGTATTTTTGCAGTTTTTTGATTTTTGTAGAGAAACTTCTTAAATGTCTTTTTTTCCACAACAGAGATTGTACAAAATTGTCTTGCACGACAGGCACGCGAAGTCGGAAGGCCGCAAGGAAGATTAGTTTCATAGTGCTCCGTATCTTTGTGTGAAATGACAGTTCGCACATGCAAGATATAATTGCGCGAATATACGACGGAGCGTCTCGCGGATAAAAATTTACTCGCGGAAATTGTTCGTGAATGAGTTGACGTTCGGAGAATTTTCCTATTTGTCATCCGAGAAACCAGCCGGTAGCGGTCGTTCGTTTCAGAAAGTGCCGGACGTGTAGAGAGAATGAAAGAACAAAACTGCAATGCGCGTCAGTAGTCAAAATTTTACATACATTCGCGCACATTGCGTCGCAAAGAATAGTAGCGTCGATGTTTTTTTTTCTTTTTTTTTTTTATCGTAAAATTCACAAACCAATTGTTGGACCAAGTGCGAGCTGTCATTGCTTACAGCAACGTTTCTCGAGATTTTTGCGAGTTCGTTCCCATATACGATACGTAATTCCAATTACTTTGCAGATAATTTTTAATTTCGATATATTTTGAACAAAATTAATTTAATTTTAATTAATTAATTAAATTCATTTTCTTTTAATATATTTTTAAGTACACACTACAATTTGAGAGTGTTTAAAGTTGATTTTTCTTCCATAATGAGAAAGCGAGAGAACAATTTATTAACTCACGAAATTGACGATCGAAAACTCGCGCAGCGTATTCAGAATTCGCGCACTGTTCAGGTTTTCTCGTCGACTCCCGTGATAAGCGAAAAATTCAAGAATTCGCTAAACAAAAAGAAACATTACATTAAATAACGGTGATCGATTGGCAACTTACGTTTGGCACGACGGATGAACGTCAACGAGATTGCAAAAGTTCGTTGCCGCAAGGATCACTCGTGAACGCTCGTGAGAAATACAAGTGACACAATGATTTCCCGGTGATTCTCTCTCCTTGGAAAGGATGGTCCGACCCGACGGCGAGTTCACTACGAAATAGCGAGATGCTGAAGCGTATGTCCCACTTATCAGTTTCTCGCGTCGCCCCGCGTGTGACGCGACGTGGTCATCAACGAAACTCTCCCCCCTGACCACGGCTTTTGTCCTAAAAAATCGCCACCGCCGCGACTCTTGCGGAGGCAGCCGACGAGCGGAAGTTGAAGTCGCAAAAATCAAGAAGAGTGTGGGATTTGATTTTGCAAACACGCGCGGCTTGGTTTTTCTATTCTTCTTCGCGTCCCCAATCGTTTTCCGGCGATACATATTTACTGCGAAGTTTGTTAATCAATCTCCGATTGTCGGTATTTGTATGCAAATCGCGCGCATGCGACTTTTCAAACCTGATTCCTAGCTTGAGCAATTTCCGCGTATAATTAATGTAAATAAAATTTATAATTGCATATGAAGTGGAGATATAGTCATCACTGAATTCGATTTATCAATTGACCTTAACTTAGTCATAATTGAAAGCCCGTATATTCGCAGTTTTTAAAGAAATTAAAGTTTTAAATTAATTAGTTTCTCATGTTTCTAATCTGAGATAATTTTAAGTGGAAGATTTGTTGTGCGAAAATTATATTATATAAATTTGATATCGTCTCGCTGTCATGTAGTAACGACTGTCGTTCGATCGGATTCTTTTATATACATGTACATGCGGAAAACATTTTTGCTGGAATAGCAAGATGATCAATTACTGTACGGCCATCAGCAAGAAAAATTTGCTAAGTCTATTGAATTTATTTGCCAACAAAACACTTTTTTGTTGGTGAAACAAACAATTCGGTAAACTTAGCAAAGTGTTTCTTGCTGGCCGTGTAATAGCAAAACTTGTTTTTCTAGATTGCCCTCATTTTGTTTGTTTTTTTCTTTCCAATTCGCCTTGACTAATTTAATCGCGAAAGTTTTACTCAATTTCGACGAAGATAAGAAATAATATTAGTATGTTCAGTTTCGCAAATCCACGAAATGCTTAATGGCACGCTAAATGGAATGGTTTAAGAAGCGCTACACGACCGACCGACGCTATGTAATTTGGATCGGGAACAACGAAAGCTGCGGTCTTCTTCGCCGAAGAAGGCGGATTAGACCGTTGTTTTGTCGGCGGAAAAATGTTGGGAATTCGAAAGTGAAGTTTTTTTTATTTCGCGTTTCAAGTGTTATTTTCGACGAACGAGATTGTCTTCGATTTTGCGACAGATTCCTTCGTCTTGTTTCAACTTGCTTAATTACGGGTTTGCAGTATTTCACGAAGATGAATGTTCAACTGACAGATTTCTCTCGCGGAGTGTACGATTAAACTCGAAACACACAAAATTTACAACTCACTAACCCGCTTTGATATTTTATGGAAGAATTTGTTCTTATTTTATCGCTGCCTTGGAAATCTTTCAAATGTATGTATCAATCGATCTTGTTCGACAGAACTTGGACATTTTTAGTAAGCGCTTATTGTTTGTCGTCTGTGATTATATTTCTGTAGTAAGAACAACTGCAAAAATATAAATAAAATGTTAATCACGAAGTGAATCAGAAACGGGTAATTGCTGTGAAACGCGAATACCAATTAGAATAACATTTAATCGACGTCAATTTATAAAAAACAAATGTTCGGAAAAAAGTTCTTGGTAGTAATTATACATTATTTATATGTAGTCTTTAATCAGATATCAAGGTTACTCATATAGGCAGGACGTTTTTCTTAGATAAAAATCACATCCACTCACACACATATAATAATAATAATATGATAGATGTGATTTTTATCTAAGAAAAACGTCCAGCCTATATGAGTAAGTTTGATATCTGTGATTAAAGACTACATATAAATAATTTATAATTACTATTCTTTTCTCTCTCTCTCGCAAGAGAGTTTTAAGCAGTCGAATTTGTAAATGCCTATATGAATAAGTTTGATATCTGATTAAAGACCACATATAAATAATTTATAATTACTATCAAGAATTTTTTTCCAAACATTTGGTTTTTATAAATTGACGTCGATTACATGTTATATATAATCAAAACATTCTGGTTCTAATTATTTTTGTGTAAAATTTGTTACAAATACAATACCCGTAAAAGAAGTGGCTCATATTTTTGCCGAGTGTTACTTATTACTTCGTTTGATTCAGCACTTTGAGTCCGAGGATGTTCGCCGTATTTCAGATCACAATTTTATATGTATTAAACATATATTTTTAAAAACAGATATGGAGATAGTATAATAAAAAATATTGAAATTATTATTTTTTCTTTTTACTGCAACAGAAATACTAGAATAAAAAACGCGATTTGTTCGAAAAATAAGTGTAACAACACGTTCATAAGTGTGTCGTATATAATTAAAAGCAAGTAATTATACCAATTATCTTACTTGCATCATGCGTATTCGTTTTCTTTTTTAAGAAATAAATTTATACAAACAAAACCTAAAAAAAAACTTTTACGAAAAAAAAATCCTCGCAGAAATCGTGTTCGATTTTTTTTTTTTCTATCGTTGATATTTGAATTTCGCAAAACAACTACTTGCATGACTTGTATGTGAGACGATTACATATTTTAAAAACAAAAGGCAAACACATCGAGGGAGATCGTTGTGTTTGTCAGGTTTGTGACGAGAAAGAATTTGACGAGGCTTACTCGCGCGCACACATTCGTACACACGTACAAAATGTCAAACAAAGTGATAACAGAATTTCACGTCCCTTTGGCAAACATTTGTTGGCGCATAAATTGTCAGTCTCGTCAAGGCTGATTTTTTCATCTGGTGAAATCATTTTTAGAACAACATTAGAGAGAGCGTCGTGGTTTTTTTTAGTTTAAATCAATCGTGTTGTAATTAAACGTCTATATTATAACAATTAAAATCTACTCACTCGTTCTTTCAATATCTTTAATGTTAGTGCTTATCTCTGGAAAAAAGTCCTGGCTGGACAAAACTTCGATGTTTGTTATAAATAATTTACATATAATTTTACATATTTTATATATATACGATTGTGCGAGATGATCTTTTGTATATGATGTTTTATCATTACACACAATCAGACGTAAAATTTGTCTATAAAGATTTTTTTCCAAACATATTACAAACAAGTTACATAATAATGTGTCTAACAATAAAACAGATATCAGTTATGCAATGTTGGCAAATGATCAGTGTGTATGATACAATAAAAAACCACTTTGTATGATACAGTAAAAAACGACACGTAACACGGAAATAAGATAAAATATATTTAAATGATCAGGCACGTAAAGTGATAAAAACTAATAAGCGATTGATGCATAATGTATACATTAATGTATCATATTTTTAAGCGTAATATTTGCACATTGCGTTCTCAGACACACATGCACGTTTGTGTAATTTTTAAGATGTTAATTGTACAACAAAGATTTCTGATACGTTGAATTCTTTTAATTCCGGTAGAATCGTCGAGCAATACGATGCCACAACACCGAAAACTCATTTACAAATTCGATTCCTTAAAACTCTCTTGCGAGAGAGAGAAAAGAACATTTTCGGACGCAAATTGTGCGAATCCAGAATGCAGCGGCACACACGACAAAAACAGAAACAAATACAAGACGTTTCAATATAAATAACGGACGAAGATTGCGCATCGTCATGCGTTTTCTTTAACGAACAGCCTAACGCAGGTCTCTCTCCGAACGATATATCGAACGATGTTTCTTTTTGCACGCGAGTTTTCATCGTCGTGATAATTGTCGTGACAGAGAAAGCGAGGAGAGAATGAAATAAGATCGTTTCATTTTCGGAAGACGCGCAGTTATCACGAGACTCGCCGCTAGCGATTGAACTTGCTCCTCTTTCGTTCGTTAATCGTCGTTATATTTCTCTTTCGAGAAGTAACGTCACAAAGTAGTTCATGCCGAGATGAAGAAATTTTCTTATAAGAAATTAACGCTAATTTTATAAAGACAGAGGGAAAGAAATTAAAAACCAGAAGAAGGTGCAAATTTTTTACGTGTGCAACTAAATTAATTTAATAAAATTAATATCTTTTATCAACGTCATTGATTAAATTCAATCGATTAAATTCGATAGCAGAGATTTGCAAATGAGAATTTTGCATTCAATCGAATTAGTCACTATACATTGCAAGTGTGTGCGTGAATCAAATCGAACGAGCAGGTGTTTGTCGCGCGTGTGTGCATGCCGATTTCGACGAATAAAAACGATCGCGACAACGAGAAAACAAAAGGATGCGGCCGATGAAATTCCAGCTGCGGACAGTTGCGGCTGGTCGATGCACCTTCTCGCGCCTCGGGCAAAGGATCGCGCGCCACCCCCGATGGGGTCGCATGAGACCTGCACCCTGGCGCGTTCTCTCGATCATCATCGCACCACGCCGATCTCTCTCTCAATATGTCGCAATTAACGCGTACGCGTGAGCTGATCGCGAACGTGTTCCAAGGCGCGCCTGTTTACGATAAATATAAGGTTCGAAAATAGCAAAGATGTACTGTACACGGGATAGCGCCGGCTGGTCCGATTGATCCGCGGCGCCACTACTGCCGTGCCCAAGGTCCACGGCGAAGGAGAGTACTCGCTTTCTTCTCTGTCGATAAGCGACACACTTCGGAAAAAAAATTTAAAACAAAATAAATTGAACAAATTGATATTTTTTTTCGAAACGTAAAAAAACATTTATATTTGAATTCATTTTAATGGCCTCTTATTTCCAACATTTTGTTTCTCTTTATCATTTGTTAACAATATCGCATTATTAAACTATACTGAATTGACAAAAACATTTTTGTGGAGTAAAATGAAAAGCAATTCGTGAGCAACTTAATCTATACAATGATGTGCTTTATAATGAGTTTTCATGTTTGGCAATCTGGGTTATTACTCTCTCAATCTTACGTTACTAAATAATAATCTTATTGTAAAAATAGTTGCGAGTGCATGATGCGAGATAATAAAAAATTTCACGAACAACTTACTTTGAAGCGCACAGTCAAATGTTGGAGACGGAAATAAGAGGCAGGAGATTTATACAAGTACCTCCTCCAAGATATTGCTTATCGGTATGAGCTTAACCTTGTGAAAACACTTCAGTAAATTGAAATACGAAGTGTAAAGTAATTTTAAATCGTTAACAAAAAAAAAAAACTTTAACCTTTTGACAAACAAGATCCTCTCTAGCACTTTTTACAATAAGATTATTTAGTAACATTAGATTGAATAATAATCCAGATTGCCAAACATGAAAACTCAATATAAAGCACATCATTGTATAGATTAAATTGCTCACGAATTGCTTTTCATTTTACGCCACGAAAATGTTTTTGTATTCAATTCAGTATAGTTTAATAATGCGACATCGTTAACAAATGATAAAGAGAAACACTTGCGTTTTATATAATCAGTACGTTCTTGTCAGCAACAGTTTTCAAAATATAATAAGAACAAGTTCTCAACAATTTATCGGCAATAAACTTAAATTAAATTTTTATCAATTTATGAATGGAAATCATTGTTCACATATTATTGACTCAATTGCCATAAACATTAGTTACAACAATTGTTCCACAGATGTTTGACAATAGAACTCAGCACATTGAGTCAATAATATGTGAACAATGATTTCCATTTATAAATTGATGAAAATTTAATTTAAGTTTATTGTTGATAAATTGTTGAGAACTTGTTCTTATCATATTTTGAAAACTGTTGCTGGCAAGAACGTACTGATTATATAAAACACAAGTGTTTCTCTTTATCATTTGTTAACGATATTACATTATTTATACGTTGATAGAGAGATGTAAATAATGAATGTAGAAAAATGATATTTTTTTTAAAGTAAATTTAATATATTTTAAATTATGATACATTTTTTTCATATAAGTCACTAGAGCCTCTGCAAATATTTATTTTGATATTTCTGTGTAATTCAATTTAATAAGATGTTAAAATGTCGTTCATAAGGTGTTCATTCTTTCAAATGTTAATTGCGTTCAATAAAATTCTGATATGTAATGTCTGAGTTGTAATAATACAGTTCACTCGGTGCAGCGAGGTATAAACAATTGCATACTGGCAGGCAAAGCTAGAGAGGTTCACTATATGTATATACGCGCGTATATTATTATTATTATAATTGTGTTTAACGTATTCGATTTTAGAGAACACATTTAACATAGTTTTTTCAACTTATAATTTTTAGTATTTATAAAATAACAATTTTTTTCTTCTCACGAAAGACGTAAAATTTCACATTCCTGTACTCTTTGGGCGTGAAAATAGAACGTAGTTACGACGCGTCATGCAATTTTCTCTTCAAAAGCCGGTCACGCTCAGTGCATGCCAAATTGTCGCATTGTGAAACGCGAACAAACAATAACGCGACACACACGCGCAATTATCCGAACCTTTGCAAGGCTGATATCGATCGCGAGACTGTCATTTTTTTTTTTTTTACATGTCGATATGAGGCGTATCAATAAATAGATGGATCAATTTTCCCTTCAATTGAATACATGTGTAGACTCATTACTCCGACGAGGTCTCGCATAGCTGGATTCCTTCGCATGATTCGATATTCGAGCATACGTGCACGTGATCTACGTGGGATACAATCATATCGCGCTTGCGATACATGCGACACAGTTTTTATTAATAGATATAATTTTTCTGATATAATTGAAGTGAAAAGAATTTTTATTAAAAAAATTTTTATTACATCTGTTTTTATTGTTTCTCAGCGTCAAAAATTATTTTTTTTATCGTTGAAATAAAAAATCACATTTTTCTTATTCTTTTGTTTCGAATCCATTTAAATTCACATTTAAATACATTATCTTATCATTATAAATATCATTTAAATAATCCTTGAAATTATCGTTTTACACATACGCAACATATATTCTCATTAGTCCGAGTAAAATCTTCCGGCCTTATTATATGGACCTTCGTAGCGCCATCTACGATGATAGAAATCCAGCTGTGCGATGTGATGACGGTTCGTAAGTAACGGGGGAGTCTGACGCCACATGAAAGCCGGCGCGTCGCGACGACGCTCAGTTTGCATTTGCGCGCGCGTCCTGTCGGCAGGCCGATTGCCAAATTTTCCTTAGAAATTTCTATTGTGAAACTTCCGGTTTCACGATAGAATAAAACCTGTTGAACGAAAAAGAAAGAAAGAGAGAGAGAGAGAGAGAGAGAGAGAGAGAAGAGACAGTGCGGGGTTTGCTCCGACTTGAAAACGTGCGTCGCGACGCGTGCGAAAGAGCCGACGATAATTTCGAAATCGCGCGTAATTGATTGAATATTGACTAATATTGATTAATCAATATTGATTTAATCAATATTGATTAATATTGATTAAACACACTCACACGCATATACGCTCTAACACAAAACGTTAGACGAGGTCGGGATTACATTATTAATCACAAAGACTATTTGTTTTAGCGGCCGGACGATTCTTCGGAAGGAAGAAAAATTCAAAACCTTTTTTTTTTTTTACATTTAAATCAACCGGCTGATCGATGTGCGGGACAGACCGCTGATAAGAGCGTCACTACTTTTGAGATAGAAAAGACACGTTTTCTACGCGTGAAGCTGTTACATACACACACACACGAATAAATTCGGCGAATTCGATTTATCTCTTGATCGCTTTCTCTTTCTGGAATTTCGCGCACGTGTTTATCGTGGCTTTGCGGTGGGGCGAGAGCAACTCGATATCTCGGGACTTTTATCGCCGAGCGTGTACGAGAGAAACCGCACACATCGCGATATTCTGTTGAATCATCGGCGACTGCGAGGAGAAGACCGGGTGCCGCATTATATTTCGCCGACGTGTGAGTACATTTATTTTCTAAAATTCGGAGTTTAAAGTTAGATAAGGTTATAGTTGAAAAAGATCGGACGTCATCGCGTTCGAGAAATCGATCGATCGATGACGAGTGTAATGAAGCGTTTATGTAATAATTGAGAGAGAGAGAGAGACGCGCATATATTTCTGATTTAATCTGAAACGTTCGGATGAACGATCAAGAATGCGAGATCACGATCGCGCGAGAGATCGAGCGTCAATTAGATTCATTTTGATTTGCATTGCATTTCGCCGTGTGTAACCCACTTTCGACGCGACGGAGAACGTCGGCATGCGTGTTTTTAACGATTGCCGGTCTCGTCCGGCAATTATCGATGACCGCGTGAGGCTGTCGTGGCGCGATTGACGGTCGCGTTAACGACAATACCTAATAATCCACTGGAAGTGAACTCGGCGCAAACAAGACGAGCAATTATGCCGCTCTACGTGTACAACTTGGGTCGTCATGAATGACATAACAAGTAAACACACGTCGAGTATTTACTTGTGCGAGTCATTTCTTGCTTCGTAATACCAGTTTAATTTCAGATATTTACCGTCTCTTTTTTTTCTCCTCTCTTTCTCTCTCTTTTTTTTGTCTCAGTCTCTTTCCTACAACTATAATTATTCGAATAGAAATTAGATTATTCAATTAATAATTTCAACTTGTTCATTTTACTACGATCATTTAATTAGATTGAAATAATTGCTGTAATTAATTAATTAAAATTAATTAAGTCAAGCATTTGCGAGCAATTCCTATACTCCTTTCTGTCCTTTCTCTGTCCACTCGGTTCTACAAAGTGTAGAACCGAACCTCAGTTTACTTTTTAACAAGTGTTCACGAGCGGCATAGTATCCAATAAACGTCAACGTCTGAATGATTGATATATCGGTTTTGTTTTTTTTGTAATTTATCTTCCGTCAGATGTCATCAAACTTGATTAATTACGTGTAATACTCTTTATTTGTCCCTGGTGTGCTACGTTTGGTCTCAAATAGGCAGAATTATTATTCAATAATGAGTCCGAACTAACATTGTTGATTACAAAAGAGAAAATTTTCTCTTCTTATCTTTGTTTTTTTTTTTTTTTTTTAGTTTTGCGCCAAAGAAAAAATTTTTCTGAAAAACATATGGCCACCATAAACAAGGGACGTAAATAATTTTTTTATATTCTATAGGAGTTTTGTTTTCAACACCGTCTCTCTGTCGCGTTTTAGCAAATCAGTTTTTGCCGGACGTGAAAAAGCGTCACCGTTCCCACGTGCTTGTCGCACGCAATCACCTGCGTATTTCTTCACCGTTATGTCCGCCTTACGTACACTAAGCACAGATCTCAGGTACACGCGTCTGAAGGCGAGCGTGTATTTTTCTATTTAATGTGTCTCGTGACCTCGAAGTCGCCCCATTCGCGACTTCTATTATTATAATCTTTAAGATCATCGGTCGATTCTCTTTTTAATGTTGTTTCCAAGTAACGTTACTCATTTTTAATATCGATGTTTTTATATTTCGTCCGTACGGCGATAACTGTAGACAGTTAACGCCGAAGAAAATTTTTTTTATTCCCTCTCTTACAGTAAAATAAAATAAGAAAATATTAAATAATGTTATTTTATTTTAATTTTTTAATTTCAAAACAATATTGTGTGTGTGTGTACGAAATACTATAGTAACTGTCTATTAGATAATTTAATGTTGGGGCTTTCTCTCTCTCTCTCTCTCTCTCTCTCTCTCTCTCTCTCTCTTTCTCTCTGTCAAAGACGACTCCGAAATTTGACGTGCGTACGTCACATTAAACAAATAGCAGAAGGTTCACGCGAGTTCAAATGCAAATTTGTCGATAAATTTTGTGCATATTTCACAAGCTGGAATTCTCAAAGAAAGCGAAAAGAGCACAAGGGATCTCTTGTCCTCTCCTCCTTACTAGTTCTGACAACCTCATTAGCAAAAAATAAGATATCGATCAATTTCGTCGATACACACACGTTTCTCCGTCGTTCGCATTCGTAAGTCGACTTCAAGGCGAATTTTTTTAACCTCCACGACGGACGCTCTCGCTCGTTATCGCGTGTACACATGTCTCTCGTGTAACATACACACACACACACACACACACACACACGCACACATAATGCTGGGCGTGGATTCGAATACCAGATTCATCGCATGAACGTGCAACTTCATTCTGAATTTACTGATTACGCATGTGATCGTTAACCCCGCCGTTCCCGTTGCAGATGCACATTTTCTTTGTTATTTAATGATATCCGGCCTATCGTATTCTCGTCGTCGTTTAATAATATCCGTCCCGACCCGAGTTCCTCCGCGGAAAACAAAAGCAACCGGTAATAAATAAATTGTCCTTCACACATCCTCGATTGTCGTTTGAAAGACGTTGTTTTAATTCGCTTGTTTTTTTTTTTTTTTAGAAACTTATCGCGAGATCAAATTTTTTTTTTTTACGCAACAAACAAAATCAAACGAGCACGTTTTTTTCTACCGAAAACGCGTTTCTTTTGTTACGTTTTTATTTATTTTTATTGGACGACACATAACGTTTCGAAATAATCGAAATCGCGACTTCGCGTAATCGGCTTCGCGTTCTCTCGAACGGCGTTAGCTGTGTTCTCATTTCAGTCTTCATATCTCACGTTGTTTTGTGCTCACGTCGGCGAAGATCGCTTAAGAAGTTCTCCGGCATCGAGAACTGACGGGATGACAGAACGATTCGACCGTGAACCATGAATTCCGATTGAACGTACACGTTATATAAACCGGGGGCAGATGAAACAACACACCGAGCAGCAGATGTATTGGGTCGTCTCGCAATTTGTATATAATGTAGATATAGAACGAACAAATTCTCTCTTCGAAGATCGTCAAGACGTTCGTCGGCGTTCGTCTTTTGCGCGACAAATGCCTTTCCTCGGCTTTATTGATCGGCAACGCTATTATACACACACCTACCCCGTCTTATCGCACTTTGTCATGAAAATAATGATGCAAATGCATTTAATCATGTCATCGTGTTAAAACGCACAATTTGCTCAGATTAATGAAATCGCTCTCTTTCTTTTTCTCTCTCTCAATCTCTCTCTCTCTTGCACATATCTAACAACAAATAAAAAAAAACAAACGCTAGAATGTCTACGCGTCGTTGTATTCAGATACTACTATCTCGCGGACGTACTTCTTTCTTTTCTGGAAAAAATAAAAAAAAATGGAGATGACCTTTGCTCCGACATTTCGTAATTTTTATTGAACTCGCGCGATTACGGAGACAAGTAACTTTCGCGGCCTTTATTGTTCGTCTTTTTTCGTACAATAATCTTTTGCGGGTTGAATTCTTCTGTAATGTAAAATCTCGAGCGTGCTGCAAATTGACCCGAACGAATCCGATCAATTGGCGTTTGCTGCTCCCGTCGGGGTTTGATCATCGATACGCGTCGCAGTTTTATAGTTAGGCGTTTCGATTTGAACAATCGTTCAACTTATCTCGGAGATTCGAAACGATTGAGATAATGTGTGTGTTACAAATATATTTGTACAAATATAAACAAAAGTTCATTCCTCCCGGATTGTTTTATTTTCTCACAATCGAATAATCTCTAACTACATCGAATACTCACATTGCGACGTCGCTATTTATATCGTTTAATTAAACATGTGTGCTTCTGTACATTTAAAAGTCGTAATCTAATCGTATGAAATGTGAGACATAACAATTTAAACGAAGGATGAATCATGTGTCAAAAGAGAGATCAATCGTCACACAGATTTGCGTTAAAAATATAATCATTTTTTTCTTTTTTTCGCGATATCTTTTTTTTTTTTTTTTTTTTTTTTTGAAAGTAATATTGCTGGCTGTCAGAGATTATATTTCTACACACAGAATAGAACGGAAATTCCAATCTTGGATATTGCCGCTCGTTTATTAGATATCACATGGAACTGTGGATTAGGGTGACTCTTATCTACTCTTGGTGAACATTTTTTTTTTTTAATTTTTTTTTATTATTTTTCGCGACATCCTCTAGAACGGTTTCAATTGATAAACAGATAATCTGTGAAAAAGTAGACGGATAAGAAGAAAAAAGAGATTAAACATTGAAAAAATTATAAAATTGAAAATTAATCAAATAATTAATAACGTTATCATTTTCCATGAAATTTGAAATATAATAGAAAAAGCTACGTAACGTTTTATTATTCCTAGAATTCAAACACAACGCATTTTACATGTAAGAAGATGAAACTTTCCGCGAAACCAATCCTTTCTCAAGCGCGTAAATACGCGCTATTCTCCATTTTATCGCTTCCATTTTATCGCTTCAATTCTGATGTTAATCACTATCACATCGGGGAGGCTGATCAGAATTGATCGCGAGACACGTCGTAGTCCGGCGCAATTATTTTCAATTAATTCCCATTGCCCGAGGCGTTCGTAATCTCATTGCAAGCGCAGCGCACTAAATTAATTTCCACCGTGCGAAATTGAGCGTGAAAATTATGCAGCATTTCCCGTTGCCATAAAAATGGGAACGGGATACGCAAGAATGTAAATTATTTTCTCTGAATGGGAGTCGAAAAATCAAACAAACGATTTCCACGGTTAATTAGTCGCGCGCGCTAAGCGTCTCAAAGCGAGAACTCTTCTATCCGGTTTGTATGATCAAAAAAAAAAAAAAAAAAAAAAAAAAAAAAAAAAAAAAAAAAAAAAAAAAAAAAAAAAAAACTAATTTGTTATTACTACACGCGTTACTACTCGTCGCATATAGGCAGCTTTAGTGAAACATCGGGAAATACCTCTGAAAGATGAAAACGATCGCGAGAAAAAAAAAAGACAACACGTGCCGAAGATAAATTTATCGACGACACGCCCTGGGGTACGTAATCGTCGCGGCGCGGCGATTTCCAGCAAAAACTCGTTGCGTCAAGAATTAACCTACATTATTGCAGTTCCTCAACAGAAAAGAACTCACGCCTACTGTTGCGATGTTGAACTTCTGCGCTGTATTTATAGCTCATTCGGTTACAAAAATACATACGTCTCTTCTTCGAGGAAAAAGAGATCGGAGGACCGGTCGGAAGTGTGACGCTCTCTCGCTTCACATCGTTACACGCGCGTGTGTATGTGTTATTCGATAATCGTTGAGTTATAATTCAAAGGAGATATTTCTGTATATTTTTTTTGTGTCTAACGATCTCTCAGAGAGCTTGAAAATAACAACTTAATTAGACTTTGAAATATCTTCCAAAGAAAAAAAAAAGAGCACACACTAGATAGCGTCGTGATATTACGTATGAGTCGCGGCGAGATACACAGAATGAGTCACGTCCATTACGATACCGTTTAATTCGCGAAATGATTCACTGCGCGCGATCAATTCATTTACAAAACGGAGAGGGTCGATGCGCATTCGATCACCTTCTGACTATTGAGAATTATTTCCTTATCGTTGTCCGATAAGATGTTTGAGCGCGCGCGCTCTCACACACACGCACAGTTGTTTGAAATCACTGCGTACACTATCTCGAGTGAGAATTTTGCGATAAAGAAATCCACAGAATCGATATCAGAAAGTCTCTCACCGATAAGACACGGGATAAAAAAGCTAGAAAAAGAATTGAAAGATTTCGATTTTTTGATAAGTTAAATTAATCGGCAGTAATTTTATCGACAATTCTTACGCTCGCATCTCTTATTACAGATTTCACGCAAATTTGCAATAAGGGAGACGGAGAGAGAGGGAGAGAGAGAGAGAGAGCTAGTAAGAAATTAAAAACAAAAAGAAACAAAAAAAAACGGAACTTTATTCGTTAACATCGAAAGAAGAGGTGCGCTGTTGTTATTTCTTACGAAGAATAGTCGTAACACTCCTGAAAATAAGAAAACGCTCGCGAAGTGAGAGAAGATTCTCGAGCGACTTCTATCTTCATTGATGAAGGAGTCTCAAATCCATCCCCTATACTTAGGATTCGCGGCGCCACTAACGGCCCGTCTCTTCTTTTTATTTCCGACCCGATGTAACGGGTGTGCGCGAATGAAACGCGATATAATTCTCACACAGTGATTAAAATTAATCGATTTTAACGATTTCAAGAAACGATCATTTTATGTATTTGTTGCAAATTTTAGCTGCGTGTATAAATAGAGCCTCCTTTCGCGGAGAAATTGGATGAAAACGCGACTTGAAACGACATATGTCCGGTGGAATATATCAATTGAAAACTAATAATTGTAACAAAAAGCGGTCAGCTCGTGTAAAACGATGAGTTGTATTTATACGTCAGAACAACATACATGTTTGTCAAAGATGGAAAACGCGATATGTTCGAAAGCCGGCGTGTGTGCGCGAGAACAGAGGCAATATTGATCGCAATATAACCACGTTCGTTCGCAATTGTCGAGCAGCAATATCGCATGATTCGTCGTGGCGCTGAATCCCGCGGATCAATTTTCGCAATTAAATAACGAGTCAGTTAACCTCTCGTATATATATATATATATATATATGTGTGTGCGTGTATGTGTATGTGTACGCGTGTGTATAATAATAGACGTCTGCTGTGTGCTGTATTTGAATTTCAGTTATTTTTTCTATCAAACAACTGCGCGGTCTCATTTGCGTAAAAAACAAATTGTTTCGTCAACACAAAAATATCTATTAAATTTTTAATCAAAGTAATTTTGAAGCGCGTTATTTATTTATTGTTTTTTTTTTTTTTTAAGATTACACGACGTATAATCTACAAAAATGAATCGTGATTGTTGTAATATAGCGCGTTACATATTTCTATATACGTTCGTTATCTATATCTGTTCAAGATTTTGCGCGACCACAAGAGAGAGAGGTCGCAGATTATTTCGTCATCCGAAACGTCACGCCGAAGTAGAGGAAAATAAAACACGAGCGTAAAACAGGCAGATGTTACGTAATAAAAGGATCTCGAAGATGAATATGTCGTAATTTTATACTCTCGGAGCAAAGGAACATGGCATCAATGTGAAACCCACGCGGGTTTTTTTTACAAGTTGCATGAGATCACCGAACGTGCGCGTGTAATGCCTTAATAAATAATTATTATAAAATTTCACGTAACCTTCCTTCCTCCTTAATTCCAGAGATCATTGCTTAAATTTTGTATATAGGAGGCAGTATCTGACCTCCGATATAAAAAATATATCGCAATTAAGAAAAAACGCGGCAGCTTATCTTGTTTTTTTTTTTTTTTTTAGTTTTTAAAAATTCAGTTGGTTAAATATAAAAGATAAACGACACATCGATTTGCGATAGCTCTCGTACCAGGAGAAGGTATGTCGTAGATTAAAAGGTTAAGAGATAATTGAAACATTTGCCTAATGAAACACGAGCCGGCTTCGAGTCGGAACTTCATTCTGGAATATTCCGTTCCTTATTATACCGTCTTTTAACGTCACGGAGAACGGAAGAGTGAGAGTGTTAATTAAGATGTCAAGATGGTTTCTCTATTATACGCGTATTGTGAATCGATCTTTAGATTCTGAAAGAAATCGAAAGTTTTGCCAAATTGAATCACAAGACGCTCAGATAATTTCGCCCAGATAACGTATTTTCTCGCAAACGTTTGTAGTCTTTGCTCGAAGAAGAACGAACACGACGATACAATCGACTCAATTATTCACTTCGCGCGTAAATTAAAAGTAAAAATTGGAAAGTGTGAATTTAATTTTGAGTTTACATATGTAATTTTAACATTTGAGTTACATATGTAATTGTATTTATTATGTAAAATTATAATTACGTAAAAAAAAGAAATTAATATTTTAATTACTTAATTCGTAATTATGTAACATGTATATAAAAACACGCACATATCAGTGTGTTTATTAAAGTTTACCGTTTGTGCCTTGCAAACAATTTTCTTCGCCTTAGTAAACAGCAAAAAGCATAAATATCTTGTATATTTGCGACAACTGCCAATGCATATATAGATAGTGACGTGGTTTGCTCGTAAACTGTGCGCAATAATATTTCTTAACGTTTCGAACCGAGGATACCTGCAGATCTCGCACCTAACGTGGTTTAACGAGGAAAAATGTTTTATGCTTGGTTGATTCACTTGCCGAGAAACGTGGCATGTTAATGAAGCGCATGACCGTGTCACACTTCATATAAATTCGCAGGATTTCGCATCGCGACGTCGAGCGAGAAAAGTTCGCACCGTCACGCAGTTGCGATTATCGGAAATAAAAATCTTGAAAAAAAAACACAGGTGTTTATTTACTTGTAACTTCAAAAATAGAACGCCAGGTGTTACTACGAATTGAAAATAATCTAATCTCGATGCATAATCCGATAATTAGAAAAATCGATTGCTCTCCAAATCCCACATTTTAATCGAGCGATATATTTATATACAAATTGTATAGCGAAAAATTATTTAAAAAAGAGAGAGAGAGAGAGAGTCGAAGCACAATTTCAAAATTCACGACGTTATAATAATTATTTTGAGAAATAATCTTATCGCGACGTGATGCTTGATGACGCACATTATCAGCGCGCGATCAATATATATAATGTCCTAAAATATATTCTTAGATAGTCATCTTGTTTTTTTTTATATTGTGAAGAATTTTTTTGTGCAAAAATTTCCAAAATTACAAATATGTTGCGGTATTAACACAAACAAATATTTCTTGATAAAGTTGCAAAATTGTTTTGCCGCTTAAATCAAACGTTGCTAAAAAACAATTTTAAATTATTTCTTAACGCGTTCCACTTTGATTCTTTCAGATCTCTCATCGAGGGCCAATTTGAAATTTCGATCGAGGCCCGCTTCGTATCGGGCGTCGCGCGGCATCGTGATCGATAAATCGTGTCACGCGCGTTGACCAAACTGGAGAAAGCCACTTGAGATGCAGAGCGACAGTTAAGTCGATCCGCTTGCCGAAAGATCGACGAAACGGTCCCGTTGCCGGCAGATGGTACCTAGGTGGTTTTAAAAGATTTACGCGAGCTCTGCGAAGCTACGGGAGACACGCGTCCTTGTGTCGAGGATGTCGCCGTACGAGGAGAAGATATCGCCGACGTCGTGCACTACGTTGAACAGAATGAACGACGCAAAATCGGCGACGAAGAAGAGGACCGCAAGCGACGGATCGATGAAGATCGAAGATCAGGAATTGGTGAAACATTATGAGGACAATGAAGATTCGACTGAGGCCAAGATCGAATACGTACCGAGAATCAAATGGCCGGATCTCGCAGCGCAAATTTTTATACACGCCGGTTGCATTTATGGATTGTATTTGGTGTTCACGCAGGCGAAGTTGCTCACAACATTGTGGGGTAAGGTCAAAATCTCTTCTTCGAATTTTGAATCCATTTCGATCAATTATTTTAAATCGCTTCTTTCCAGACTCGATGATTTTAACGTTAAGAGCAAATAACTTTGCATCGTTGGCTTTTTTTTATAAAAACATATAATCTAGTTTTTTTCTTTTTTTTTTTTAATAATGTTTGCAACTTTTTTAATTTAATGTATCTGTTCATTATCTTTTTTTTTTTTTTTTTTAAAAAAGTATGCCGTTATACTTTTTTCCTTCATAAAGTATATTTCTGAAATAATTAGAGGTCTCTTATCATTTTTTGACGTTTAACTTACATAAAAAAATACAGCTTAGTAGAGAGAGATAAGAGGAAAAGAGAGATAAGAGAAGAAAAAATAAAATTACGTAATCTTGGCGCGAAAAAAGACGCTTAGACTGTTTGTAATCCAGTTGAGTCATCGATCGTATAGCGCTTTTAATTTCGCACGTCGATTCTGAGCATTATTCCGTATTACAAAACACTGCACGATGAGTAATTTTATCTCGCCTACCACACTGATATCCACAATTCGCGACATTGTTAGGTTATATAATAATAAAATTATTTTTAAATTTTTCTAAAATTTTAATTTGCGCGATGATTAAAAGCAAACATTCAAGAAAATAATGGAGCAATATATTTTCACAATCTTTCCAATATTTTCCAATTACGATACAACTCTATGAGCGCTTTTCTTTTCTTCTTAGATAATTGTTTTCAAAAACTAACAATCGACGGAAATGATTAATTGTCAATGATACGAGAAGCCAGGCCGTGCCAATATATATATATAATTTATTTTCCGCGGTACTTTGTTAAAGAACAATATTATCACCGCTGTGACGCACAGAAGAGTCTATGACGTACAAATGATAAGCCGCATTAATTTGTCTTTAAGTCGATTTTGCACCGCGCCGTTTAAAATACGCAATATATGCAAATACGTACAACGATACAGGAAACAAAACTTACTTATTAGACGAAAAAATATATTATTCGTAATAATACACTTGCTCTCTTCAACATTATATTCGCAACTATTCATCGTTGGTCGTGAGTAATTTTCCAAAAATAAACGAGTATTGATTATTTCATATTGATCTTCTCATATTGTTAGGATCTCTCGTAGAAATTATTTGTCAAGCATGAAACTAGCAATAAGAGTGTGTTTTCGAGTGAGTTATAAAAATCGTTGGAACTTGGCGACCGCAAACACACACGAGTATTATCTCACGTCATGCATATGCAATGACCAAGGCGACGTCGAAGGCTCGAAATAAATTTACATCACGCACGAAAGTCACATGCAAAAAGATTTCGTTTGTGTCGCGGAGTGTGAATCACGCACGTACACGGCCGTGGAAAATGAATGAAAACGCGAGGCAAACGACGCGAATGACTAAAGAAAGCTTTTACGAGAAAAGGTCGACAAACGAAAACGGGTTACGCAAACGCACGTGTTTGCGTACAATTGACGCTTAGAAGCCCGATATCGAACATGGTGGACTGTAAAACGGAAGAGTAAACCATGTACCGTACGATAGCGCGTCTCGTATTTCTGCGGCGAGAAACGTGCGTCGCCGCGCGTTCGGACAACACGTGTCATATCTTTCAGCGAAAAGATGCAAGCAGATTTAACAAAAAACTCCGCGCTGTATTTGTTAAAAAAAAAAACTAATCAAGAAACGAGAATTTCTCAAGAGTCCAACTTTGGATACATGTACAAAATTATTACGTAAAAATTAAAAAAAAATTATTACGTATAAATTTACGTATAAATTAATGTACACGTAGTCTAAAAAAATTTCGAATTGAATTCCGTTTGAATTTCTATATAATTATTTGCACGTGAAACAAAAATTATATTTTGCACATCGAGTTAAGTTTTAAGATTCTAATATCTCAATTAGTTTGACACTAAAAAAGCTTTTTATGAACATTCGTTTTTTTCTTGTTAAATTTAAGTTACTTAAAAAACTCTCACTCGCGCTATAATATAGTATGTGTGATTTGAATATTTTTTTTTTTTCTTTAAATTAAAAATCCCATAACGTATTTTCGTGGGATACGCGACAGAAGAAGAAATTGCGAAGTAAGCGCATTTGAATCATCCTGGGAATAACGCGCGTTCTCGGAAACATTATTTGGATGTTACATGTATTTTTTGTATTTGCAGTGTTTGTTACAATTTATACATCGGGCTTTGGCATTACCGCTGGCGTCCACCGACTATGGTCGCATAAAGCTTACAAAGCCAAATGGCCCCTGCGTCTGCTTCTAGTCTTCCTCTTCACGATAACAGGACAGGTACGTCTATAAATTTTACACGCAATAAGAAACATGCACATGTGAAATTCTCAGATAAAAAAAAGCAAATTATTCTTGCCGCAAACAAGAAAAACTCAGTCCCAGTCAGAAATACCTTGTCGAATCGACGTCGATTCGACGTCGATTATACTAGTCGATCTACGGTTGATCGACGTCGATTTCTGACTGGGGTGTATCGTATCTGCTCGAGATGAAAGACAGTGTCTTCAAATAATAAAAAATTCACAGAAAATATATAATAATTAAGGAGTGCGCACATTTTCTCGTCAGAGAAAAATCTTTTGACATGACATTCTTCTCGCGTGTACGCAGAGAGACGTGTACACATGGGCGTTGGACCACAGGGTGCATCACAAGTACTGCGAAACCGACGCGGACCCCCACGACGTCAGGAGAGGTTTCTTTTACGCTCACGTGGGGTGGCTGTTCATAACGCCTCATCCCGACGTCGTCGCCAAGCGTAACGCGATCGACATGAGCGATCTGGAAGCGGATCCCATAATTATGTGGCAGAAAAGGCAAGCGAGATTTAACACGGTGTTTTCACGTTGCGTAAAATTTCAGCAACAATCATCTTTGTATTATTCAGAAGATTTCTGTTTTCTCTGTTACACAGCACAAATTGAATTGTTTTTTTTTTGTTCCCCCATAGGTTGTACGTACCTCTGTTTGCGCTTCTGGCCATCGGACTGCCGGTGAGCATCCCGTGTTACATCTGGTCGGAGTCGCTGTGGGTCTCCTTCTGGGTGAACTTCAACCTCCGCTTTTGCGTGAATTTAAACATAGCCTTCTGCGTAAACAGCGTGTCGCACTTGTGGGGTCAGAAACCCTACGATAAGTACGTAATAACATAATAAAATCAGAAATGAAATTTAAAAAAAAAAGAGCCAGAGATCAGATTAGACGAAAGTTGTATCCTCAAAAATTCCTCACAAGTCTCATCGAATTCAAAACACAACACGATTTTATTTCACGTAGAAACATCTCGCCGGTGGAGAATGTCGCGGTGTCGGTCGCGGCGCTCGGCGAGGGATGGCACAATTATCACCACGTGTTCCCGTGGGATTACAAAACGAGCGAGCTGGGCGACTACTCGTTCAATCTCACCACCGGCTTCATCGATTTCTTCGCGCGGATCGGATGGGCCTATGATCGAAAGTACGTCACGTCGGCGATGGTACGTCGTCGAGCGATACGCAGCGGCGACGGGACGCACGTCTGGGGTTACGGGGACACCGACATCGTGAAAGAGGATCTGCAGGAGTTGGACACGATGGACGATCATGAATTATGAGACTGCGAGCTTACTCTTACAATTAGATAGACCGAGAAACGCGACGAGGAACAACGATTCCTTGTCCGCGTGTCGTACGCGGACCACATTCAAATCTCTCGTAGATAAATTAGAATAGAACGAACAAATACGGAAATTTGCGACTCCGGGAAGAAAGTATTTATGTTGTAACGTTCTGTATATAGAACGTCTTAATTGCAAAGTAAATTGAATGTGGTTGGAAATGCAATGATTTTTGATCGAAAGATATTATAAATAAACAGAGAGACTGTTCTTATAATAAAACAAAATCCATCATAACAATATTAAAATTTACATGTTTACAAAAAATGCGCATTCGTTACTTATTTCGTGAAATTCGTAATGTTAAATTGAAACAGTAAAAGAACTTTGAGTGTGTACGTTTTCTTCGTATTTCATTTATTATTTAAAACACAAGACATAACCGTTTTATTGGCATCGTCGTGAAGATATCCGTGGCAAGTTAAAGCTTGTACATACGTATAATCGCGAAAAGCCATTCGTTCGCAATAGAAGAGATTAGTGTGTTCAACTCTAATATATATATATATAATATTATACATAATACATAATATATATATATATACATATATATAATATATATTATATATTATATATTATATATTATATATATATTTGTTAAATTTGTAGTTTTGCATTGTAAACGTTTATATTTTATTGAAACACGATTGAGTGGATACAAAGATGACGTGTGAAAAAGCTGAGCGTCGTGTGTACTGTGTACGTAAGTACGACGATTGTTTTTCACATAATTTTCATGGAATTTTTTTTCAATAGCCGAGCAACAATTCAATCAAATATTTTTTAATTTTTACTACGCACATTAGAATGAGAGAATAAAATTCTATAAAACTATATGTATTTCTCACGTATAACGAACAAATGATAAATATAACAAAATATATTTTTCTATACTCTTAAGTTATACGCTTACTTTTGCACTTTGTATCTTCAAAGTGTCACGAGCAATTAGTTTGAAAAACAGGTTGCACTGATAGCACATTTACATGGTGCCTTTTATATATGATATTCTTCAAACAACAGTTCCTATTTTGTGTATATATAGATGAACATTATTTGTTATACGTACAGTAAGAACCTGTTAGATGAAAAACAATTTCGGTATCAAAGATTCTTTGGATAAAAGATGGTATTTTTTTCTAAATACATACATAGCTATGAAATTATTTTCCGCTCGAAAAAATGAATAAGATTAAAACACAATTATGAGAAGTCGGCAATTGTTTTGCAGCAAAATTGTCGAAACAAATGATCGATCGTAAAACCGCTTAAAAAAGTGAATATTTCTTTCTTCTCAACAGGAAAACCTACTGTACATACGTTCTCATCGTCATCTTCTATCTAAATACGTTACATAGAGATAGTTTTAATATTTTAAATAAATAAACCAGAACAAAGAACGTTATAAACATCTCTAAAGTTTGACACACATCATACCTAATAACGTCTTATAATCATTATGTATAAACATATACAATATATGCTTATGTAAAATTATCAAATACATGTCTTGTTGAATATCTATATGTATATACGCTCATGTGTGAATACACATGCTGTTTAAATCATTTCTAATTGTTTAAGAATCATTTGAGCCCAAGTTTTTACAACATGATTCCAAAATCAAATATAAATTCCGAAATGTTATTTGCAGAGTGCCTTGATATATATATATATATTATATTTTCTGATATATATATATATTTATCTATATACCTTTCTTTTGTAAGAATATAACACAATTAGAATGTGAAATTAACTTTTTAATTAACAAACCTAAAAATTTCTGATTTGTGCAAAATTAATATTATGCAGCTGAGACAGTTAATTGCACTGATATTTAAAAACATAAAGCAATAGAATTGAAAATTTATTTTTTTCCGATCTTTTCTTTCATCTTTTTTTCGGTTCACAAAACTTAATAAAAATATTTGTTACGACTTAGAACAAACATTTAAAAGCCATCACAACAAGTTTTCTTTTTCTAATGATTCAAGTTTTGTGCAACGAGTAAGGAAAGTATCGGCAATCTGAACATCAGGAAATGACGAAGAAATATTCTTTCTTCATCAATATTGAACAGGGTCGTAAGGTCGACCGCATATTTTTATTGTCGACGTATATTTTCGTTTAGTGTCTTTCCGACTTTTGAGAAGTGCGTTTCGTTTTGCGACAGTTCTTGAATCAAGTCACAGGTAAATTTGTTTTTTTTTTTTAAAAAAACATATTTTTTAATGTTTTATAATTACTTTTTTGTCCTCTGTTTTTACATTTCGTTAAATAAAATATATAATAATTTTACTTTTAGATTTTAATTATACGCATCCACACAGACATTAGACATCTAGTGAATGTCCGTTGATTCCAGGTGACGTCTAATGAGCAGAGCTAGAAAGGAAAGATTTGTACAGAATATTTCTTAATATTTACTACTACTGGTATGTTAAATTAATTTTTTACAAGAGAAACAATATTTATAAAAATATGTTTTTACTCTCTTTTTTCTCTTTTAGCGTAACAGAATCGTGTCAGCCGTTCAAGAATAACATGGAGAAGATCGAAGAGAATATCAGCGAAATCAAAAAAGAGAACAGCAGTAACAACAAAGCACCGGAGAGTAATCTTAATTGGGCTGCAATCCTGTTTTACCTGTATCTTCATGTGATCGGAATTGCCGGTTTTCATATTCTGCTCACAAAAGCGAAATGGATGACATTAATTTATTGTGAGTATCGCTAAAAGAGTTACTCTTCTCCTTGTATAAAAATTACGGTCAGATAAAGATATCAATCTAATTAATCTAATTAATCTAATTAAAATAAAATAAATATTAACAAGTGTATATTGATTCTTTATACAAACAATTTAAATTTCAGTTGTATTTCTTACCGCAACGTCATATATAGGATTAACAATTGGTGCACATCGTTATTACGCCCATCAAAGCTTTGCAGCTTCATGGCAATTCAGACTGTTCGTCTTTATCGCGCATACAATTGCCGGCGTGGTAAGAAAAATATCGAATTTACTAATAACGAATAAAACTGTGAAATATCGCGAACGAAAATAATTGCGTGATTATTCAAACGAGCTAAGAAATCATCATATCATAATTAAATAAAATATACTAAAAGTAAAATGTAAAACGAAGTTTGGACTTGAATAATTTTATTGATTTTTATTAGTTTTTGATAGGTTTAAATTTTTGCGTAAAAACAAATAGCACTGTCATCTTACGCAAGCAAGTGTGGGGGGACAGCCATGAGCGTGACACTTAGAAATAAACGATGATAAGTAGGTTACTTTGCATTCAATTAACGGTAAACAAAACCATGTTTTGCAATGTACAACGATTTTACAACAATAATGCAATTGCGGCATGACGTTTACACAATCGCATAGAACAAAAAATAACAAATATAATTTAAAAACAAATATACTAAACAATAAATATAATAAATATAATAAAAATATAAAACTAGCTGTATATATATATATAATATTTGTTTAAAAGGGGCCGATATACAATTGGGTGTTCTATCATCGAGTCCATCATCGATATCACAACACCGAGTACGATCCGTATAATCATAAGAAAGGGTTTTTGTACTCGCACGTGATTGGCAATATGTTTTTAGTGCCGAGTCACGTGAAAACCAAGTACGAAATCGACATAGACATGCGAGACGTCGATGAGGATGACTACGTTTGGATTCAAAAAAAGTATGTTCTATCTATGACTCATATATATAATATATTTATACATTATATATAATATTTATATATAATATAGAAAATGTTTGTATATTTTATTTTGTTTGTGTGCAAGAGTACGTTTTTGAACTTTTATTGCATTTTTGTCTGATAATATATCATTTTGTATAATAAACACCTTGTATAAAACATCTTGCATTGCAGGTTGTATTGGATTCTCTTTATTATTTTCGGACTTTTACTGCCAATCAACATACCGATTGAATTTTGGGATGAATCATTGCTAAATGCGTTTCTAATTATCGGTGCTGCACGACTCACAATAACGACCCATTTTGCGTGGTTATTAAACAGCGCGGTGTTGGTTTGGGGCTTGACAAAAGAAGACAGGTTTTACATTTTTTTTTTTTTTATTCTATCTCGCTCTTTTCTCTTCGAATTATCAAAGAGTTTGTTTCCTTATCATATTTTGATTTTTTACATGCAAAAATTTCTTTGAAATAATTCTTCTAATGTTCAAAATAATAAAAACCAAAAACTGAATCTGACATTATTTTTCAGATATCCGGTTAACGACAATTCAGTGTTCTTCATTTCAAAATCGTATTGGCTCAATTATCATTATTTGGTTTCTTGGGATTGGAAAACTGACGAACTGGGCTGTTACGAAAACGGTTTTGCCACGTTTTTCCTCAAGATATTCCGGGAACTCGGATTCGTCGATCAAATGAAGACCAACAGCAGCGAAGATGTGAGAAAGATTCTGTGGAAAATCACAAATAATGAGAAAACGATGAAAGAGGCTCTGGACGAGTTGAAGCAAATCGCTGAGGAAACCGCACACAGAGAGAGACTTGTGTTCCATCATTGAAAATTTTGTATTTGATGTATTTTCAAAAACGTATTAATAATATATTAAAAATATGTTTAAACATTAGTGAAAATTATTGTGAATATCGAAGAAACACATTTAGACGTACTCAAATATAAAGACGCTGTGTATAAAATGAAACTTAAAATAACATGTGATTACACACTACAAAAATTATGTAAGATTTTACAATCGCTCAGCTTATAAATCACATGGTCACTAAAAAAAACGCAATACACCAAATGGTCAATAATAAAACAAAAAAAAAAAACAGATTTATCGCATCTGACTGCAACAATAATTAACAATGTTATATCATCGCAAGGAATATCATGACCGATGTCTGATGATTCAAATCTCCAAAAAAACATGGAAAACAAATTTTTTTTTTTCCTATTTTTTTTTAATCTGTTGTTATCGTCTGATTATAATTTCTCTTGTTTTTATTTGTCTGCCTTTTACCACAAAAAATCCGTGGAAGTGTTTTGGAAAAAAAAACACAGGAAAGATATGTATGAGCTCTGTCTTTACTTAAAAATATATTTTTATTAAACAATTTTTAGTAGTTATACATACTATATATGTATCTTAGTACGTCGCTCATCATTGTATAATACACCATAATCGTGCAATATCTTATATTTTATATCTTATATTATTAATTAATCGCAATAAGATTAATAATAATCGAAGGAGAATCACTTTTATCATATACGCGTACACAAAGGTTTATAGCGTATCGTATTAATAAATTTTGTATTCCGACGGATCGCGTGACTCAGTTTCTTCGGTAAAGTCGTTATGCTGTGGACGAATAAATAATAGATAACAATATTAGCTACATTATCAATAATTTGCTACACGAGAGCCTTGTTATTCAAAAATCGACAAGTCAAACACAGGAATATGCAACAATATATTACCTACTTGAATAAACGTATAACCAATTGTCTCATGCGATTGTCTCACCATGAAAAAATTCGAAGTAAAAAAAACAAGAGAGCGTGAAATTGTACTGCATTGTAAAAACACTAGTATTTGCCAACTAATTTTGTGGATTTCTCATACAAATCGTGTGATGCGTTATTTTACAATTTCGTAAAAGAAAAAGTGTAATTTGAAACGATTAATTTTCGATACGCGTTCGTCAAAAGGAAGACGCATAACAAAAGATGTTAAAGAAATCAACACATCAGAAATCAAAATCTTCTTTTCAATCGTATTTACATCACCTGTAACATAAGCATATAACATTGTGTGTTAACTGACGAGTTTTCGTCTGAAATATACATTTACTCGTAACTCTCGCAATCACATCGCAATCTTATTACTAACGACGCAAACAAATTTGCATAATCTTCCCTCCAAACACAAATAGTTTCTATATTGTAGAAATAAATTATATGTTGGAAATCTACTCGACAAATCTACAAACTAATCTAACGCGACGTGTGTGTGTGCGTGTGTGTATGTGTGTGTGCACAAGAAATAATAGGAACTTAAAGCAAAAGAAGAAACTTAAAGTCGTTTAATCGTAATGCATCTAAAGTTTGTGCGTATATCCCATGAGACAGAAACAAAAAAACAAGAACAAAAAACAAAACTAGGAATTATTTTTATTCTTATTATTGCTAATGTAAATAGTATTATTTCGCTGATGTTCTGGACAATGACTATCCGCTTGATGCTTTTTATTGATAAACAAGCGGACTAATTTCTCACATAAAAATTAATATAAAATTTGTGCAATAAGAATTTAATAGATTATTTTGATTTTCGGAAAGCTTCGTGTCGTGAGAAATTCGATCATGTAAACAAGTGTATGTAAAACTTGAGCAAAAATTTTTTAAGTTATTCGAAAAATGATTTCCACGCGCATCTTAAGAACACAGATCGTTTGCGATTTTCATTTCGCATCCCATATTCTAATTTATAGTAATATAAATTTTTACCAAAATGTAAATGTATGTAGTCAATGAAAACTTGTCAATTAAATTTCAACATGTGAAAAAATTCTACCATGTTTTTAGTTAAAGTGTATTATATATTATATTATATATTTACATATCGATCTTGTGTACTGACAAAAGTACAAATTAAGTTTTGTTTTCAGGATGTTTCAATTATGACATGCGTATCCTTCTCATTCATACGTACTGTTTTCAAAACTTTATGTAAATAATATATAACAATATATAAACTTTTTTTCATTAACAAGTCGAATGCAGTTAACTATCTTAATAAGACCAGTAAGAAAGAGCGAGCACGCGGCGTACGCGATCCAGAACACCATTACGAAAAACACATTACAAAAAATTGTTCTCTGACCGATCGTCGGATCTTCTGAGGCTGTATTATTATGGAACCCGCCAAATAATTGTGCAGCAACACGTCGAAGCGTGAGAAGATCAATTCGATCAGATTCTCCTTCACCGAAGTTCCCATGAAAATCTCCGTTGAATTTGTACAAACGGATTAAAACCGCGAGAGTTATAGACAAATGTGAAAAGAAGTTTAGTTACGTTCCAAAATCGAGATACGCTAGTCCGGCACATTAACAACACGACTCTACTGATTCTTCGTGCGATGTGTCACTATAGCGTCGTCCCTCTCTTCCTGCGTCTGATCCTTGTCGCCCCAGCCCCATAACTCGTGGCTGCCGTCGCCCGTTCTCTCCACACGTTTTCTCACCATGTCCTCGGACACGCTCTTCAGATCGTACGCCCAACCGATTCTCGCGAAGAAATCGATGAAGGCCGTGGTAAAATTCAACCTGTAGTTGCCGAGCTCGGCCGTCTTGTAGTCCCAGGGGAAGACGTGATGATAATTGTGCCATCCCTCGCCAAGTGCAAAAATGGCGACTCCTGTGTTCTCCGACGGATTGATGTATCTATATTGGATAAGAAACCAGAATCCTTTAACAGAATGTCGATTACATCGGTCCGAAACTTTTCGTAAACACGACGGAAACTTAAGATGAGAGGATTTTCTTAAAGGAACAAAATAAAGAAAACTTAAATATATTTTACGTAATTAATTGATACTAACCTGTCGTAGGGTTTGTTTCCGAAAAGATGAGCGGCGGAGTTCACCAACCACGTCATGTTCAACGTGAAGATGTAACGTAGAACAGTGGGAATGAAATAAGCGTTCATCCACGTCTCGTTCCAGCATACAACGGGAATAACGGTAGGTAGAATGAAACACAGCAGCGGCATAAGCACGATGTAATATCTGAAATGAAAGAGAAAAATGAAAAAAATCTGTTCTAGAAAAAGAAGAACCTCGTTGCGTCTGTCGATGCGACGACCGGCACCTATACACTTACTTTTTCTGGAATGCCAATATCGGATCACTCTCGAGGTCGCTCAAATCGATTCCCTTGCCCTTTTCCTTCACTTCCGGATGCTTTTTGCAGAGCAGCCAGCCCACGTGCGAGAAGAAGAAACCTCTTCTAGCGTTGTGCGGATCGGCATTGGTCTCGCTGTATTTGTGATGAACTCGATGATCCCTGGCCCAATCGATCGCGGCATCCTGAGGGAAGTATACATTTTCGAAATGATCCTGAGTTGCTTTTTTGTCGTTCAACTTAGACGCAACATATTTAATTTTATATATTTTGTTGCGTTGTTTTGTACAAAAATGTTACTATAATATTATACTATAATAACGACAATATATATCGAACAACATTACGTGTCATTTGCATATTCTCGAGTTTGAACAAAATTTAACTTCTTTTTTTCTTTTTCCTTTTACAACGCTCTGATTGCTTGTTTTGCAAACACACAGATATCGACGCATTCGATCATGCTATGTTTCCGTTGCGATATGCGACACGTGTGTTTATACATATATGATCGACATCACTGATGTCGATTCTTCACGTCTCATTGATCGCAATACAAAAAAAAAACATCGATTCTATCTTTTTTATTTAATTCATTAAATCCGTTGGTTTCGATCATTTCTATAACTTTTTCTGATTTATCGCAAAAAAAAAATTTTTAACTTTGATCTATCCGACGAAGTTCGAATTTCTCGCGAGTATTTTTATTTGTTAAATCTTCTTCTTTCGGAAGAAATTTGTCACGTACCTGAAATGCGACAGTGTTCATGATCACAAGAAGCAGCTGGAGAGGCCATTTGGCTTTGTAGGATCTGTGCGCCCACAATCTGTGAGCCCCGGCTGTGATTCCAAAGCCGCTGAATTGGTATAAGAAGTATGCTGTAATCGAGAAGATCACGATGTTATACACGCGAAGCAATTCGTTTGTGTTGTTTCTTCCTTGAGAACGATCAATCTTCATCGAATGACCGCCTTCCGCGGTAAATTACATTTAAAGACAGAGATCATCAAAGAAATTTGTTCGTAACACTCATGTCACCAACTTGTTTCGCGATCCAATAAGAATCTTCAGAACCAAATATATTTCAGTATATTTATTTTCTATCAAATAAAAACTGTTTACAATCTGGCGTGATTTTTTTTTGTTTTTTCAATATAGCGTAAAACCAGTGTCAAATGTAATATTGCTGGGAATTGCGTTGGAATTTAATCAATCAGAACGCAGTGAGTCTTTTTAGAATTGTTAAAAATTTTGCACGTAAAAAACATTGTTCATAAAAATGAACTACGAGCCACAGCAGTTTTTTTAAACTGAATATTCTGTTGTGTAATCAGAAAACGCGCATCGACTAGAGCAGCTTCTGGTTAAGTTTCCGCGCTTCCGGTCAGAGTCCCTACACCGTAATCATCGGAATGGAACTAATCGCGGGAGATAGTTTTAAGATAATCTAGGCGAAATAATAAAAAACTACTACTACTGTTCGCCAGAAGCAACGCAAGTTCGTCGAATGCGATATATCAGACTATCTAATCTCGCTAATTGTTTGTTTTAAAAAGTTTTGCGTCAGTATAAAACGTGCACAACGAGCTCATGCATTTGCAGTTTTGGTTAAAATAACAATTTTTTTTACATAAATGTTCTACAGTCGCTCCTTGAAATTTGCTAAACACAGATAAAGACATATTTGACTATCAAATGCCTCGTGGCTTTTACTTTCAGATAACATTAGGTTTGTTCGGGGAAAAAAAACAAACCTATTATCGCACAAAACCGTGCAATTAAAACAATTATACATATATATCGTGCGTTTTAACAAAAGACTAACTCACCAAAAATGACGGTCGCTAATTTGGCGGAGGTAATCGCGAGATAAACTCCATAAAGTGCGCCAAGATGAAGGTAAGCAAAAATCAAAACGTTTCTCCAAACGATGCTCCTGACGTACTTGGGCTTCTCCTTGGATTCTTCAATCAGTGGCTCGGCCACGGTTTCGCCCTCAAAAAGGACTCCGGTCGGTGTGCTGGTCACATTCGGTGCCATTCTCATTTAGATTCTATCAACAACAAGATAAAAATTGCCATTTGTTATTAAACTTGTCTTCGAACGTTTGTCACTGTTCTATTCGCCAGTGACTAGTATCTATCTGTAAATATTTAGTTTTCCATTTTTTTTTTTTTTTTTTGACAGACTAGTAGTCAACAAAACTTATAAATGGAATTAAAGTTTGAAAAAAAAAAAAAAAAGAAAAAATAACGAAGAAGAAAAAAAGGAAAAAAACACGAGATACCCGAAATGCAGTACAGAATACTTTGTGAGAACGCAATTAGCTGGAAGTTGTTTTTATTGAAATCGAATTATTTAATCAACTCTGAAATATGAAAGCCGGGAATAGAAGCCTCCTTTGTGACGAGGCGTAATCATATTTGCCCGTGGCTCGTTACACACGGGCAATGATGAAGCTGACATGACTCGCGTGTCACGTAATTAACGACGCTTCGCTAGAATCGAATATCCCGAAAGCATCGCGGAGCGAATAGCGCGGCAACAGCAAGCGTGACGCAAGAGCAATCGATAAAAGAGTCAAGTCGACGCGCAAATACATGTGGAACATATCGCACCAAGTGTCCTCTCTTTTATTCCCGGAGCCGTAAGGAAAGCTCCCGCACGTGTGGACTCGCGATTCGTTTATACAATATTAAAAGCGAAATAACGCCATTTGAAAATTCATTACATCAGACGATTATGTATGCCGGAGAGTTCCGGAAATGTATTATATCTTACACCTGCAAGTTCGGTACACCGGATTCGCGCTCGCGTTAATTTGGCTGCCGGTGTTCCAAAAAGAAAGCAATTTAATTTTTGTCAATGTGACACTTGTGAGACTTTCACCGGTCGCGCGACAAAACGTTCTTTGCATCATTCGATCGAAAAGCAAAAATGACAAGTTTCACCTTCGTGCGTAATAAACGGAATAGTTTTGCCGCATAAGAATGTCGATTTTTTTTTATGTTAATAAAAACCCGCGGAGAGCAAATAATTCCGACGTATATATTTTTAAGAAAAATAACGGACGTAAAAAAAAAAAAATATTATTATAATATACAAACATAGACAATCAGATAACGCATATCACGGACTTTGTGCTCTGTGTTGTCATGATAAACAAAACATGCATTCTGATCAGAATAATCTCAACTCCTTTTTTGCTTATCGTCAATAATGGATATTGCATGTCTTGTCTTATATTTATATCTCTTTGTTTGAATAACGCAATTAATTTTTAGAACGACACATTGTGAAATATAAATATAAGACAAAATATGCAATATTCATTAAAAATAAGCGAAAAAGAAATTGAGATTAATCTGATCAGAATACATGTTTTGTTTATCATGATAACACAGAGTACAAAGTCCGTGATATATATATATATATATATATATATATATATATATATATATATATATACACGTGTGTACAAGTACATAGAATATATAATATGTATATTACGTGTATATAAATTTTAACGAATTGCTTAAAACTTTTAATGACTACAATTTCAACTCGCTTTCTCATCAATTTGAACCCATGAATAGTCAACAATAACGTATATAGATAACCCCGACCGTGTCGTTACAAATGTACCACAGACTCGACCCAATCTGTCTCGTCCCTCAATTGCCTCGTACACGCAAAAACGCGTATACGATTCCGAGGATCCGCCTATGTTTCCTCGCGATCGCGAATATATCGAGATGGTCTCGGCGATGCCCGGTCGAGGACCATCTATCGACTGCCGGCTGGATCCTCATCGGACGTCTCCCAGGCGCAGGCTCGCGCGTCGCCGGGACGCTGACACAACGACGAGCTTCACGGCCGCCTGCGCGAGGTCTCCGCGTTTCATCATTATCAGGTGAGAGATCAGCTGATCTCGTTGAGGGGACAATTCGTTGAATAGGACACTATCTCACTCGGATCGGGAGTAAGATCGAATAAACAATAATTGACATCGCAAGCAGAAGTTTGTCAGAAATGTCGCACGGTTTTGTTTTTAACTTCTAATTTTAATTTAAATTACATTTGATCAAGGAGAGAAAGAAAACAAACGCAACTTCGCGTGAAAATCACGTGTTTCTGCAGTGAGTCATCATTTTACTTCAATAATAATGCGATGAATTGGTAAGTTTATCGACTGTGACTTGTTTAAATGCAAATTTTTTTTTAATGTCTTACTCACGTTTCATCGGTTATGCAAGAAAATAGTCACGTGTAAGAAATAAGAAAGTAATATGTGGTAAGTATCGACTTAACATGTGATTGTTCCTTTTATCACAAAAAATCGCGTATTTGCCGCGTAAATTAACTAACTTATTATATGATACAATATACTCGTATCTGTGTGTTTATGAATTGTCTTTAGTTTATATTTTATTTATTGTATTTAAGGTGCCTTTGTAAGCTACTGCCTCGCTTTTTAAAACGATTTTTTTCTTTTTCCGTATAAATCTGTTAATTTGACGTTTTTAATATTTATTATTATTATTATTATTATTATTATTATTATTATTAATTACCACCTTTATTTTTATATATCTACATATGAACTTTTTACTTTCTTTAAAGTTCATGTTGTAGGCGTCTTGTTGTGTGCTTGTGTCTGTACGGCAACTTCTGTGTATCATGTTGCTTTAAAGGTGAACCTACGGTTACAAGATTGAGGACGCGGCCTCTGTAAGTCGATTCGTTCGAGCGAGTGCGATCACTGTCAAGGTCACACGGCGCCAAGCCAACCAGCAATACCCACTGCAGTCGTCTGGCACGATGTTATCACGTGGTGACTGTCAAAAACTTTGTTACGTGCGTCTGAACCGCATCAATCACTAACGTGATTTGCTTGACAGTGCCGATAATCAAGGTTTTATTGTGATCATCAACACTCTTATCTTAAACAACGCAAGTTGTCAAAATATGCCAGTTAGTTGTTACGTAGGCGTTTAAATCATTAATTCAAAGAGGCGTTTACACATAATGACTGACGTATTGATTTGGGAAAGTAGCGTAAATTAATGTTTAAGATTGATAATGTCGCAATGAGAAAGAAACGTCTCATTAAAGACATTTCTGATAGTTTTGTTTTTATTCACGTATCTCACAAAACAACGTGGCTTTACGTGCTTCATATAAATGTTTTCTTCTCTTCTCGATGTTATATAATACATTTTTATCTCAAAATATATATTTTTGTGTTAAATTACGTGCAATATATACAATTGCGACAATTTATAAAAAATAATTTAAACTGAATTGCGCGTATTTTTTTCTCTAAAACAATTGTTAACGCGTATAAAAATGCTATTTTTTTTTAACTAGCACAAGTTTTGTATATGAATATATTTCTGCATAATAAAAAACACAAGCATATTGTTAAGAAACTTTAAACAAACACGTGTGTCGTAACGCATCACTATCAAGTGAAAAAAAAGTTGGAGATCAAAATTACTTGACTGCATGGTGTCGTATATAATACATCAGTGCATCACACATACATCACGTGTGACAAATTTGTTTTGAATAATTTCGTTTTTTACATCAGAAGTCAGTGTTTTTTTGCACATAAATTTTAAAAACAAACAAGATAAAAAGTCAATCACATTCATATATTATCTGCGCAAAACAACTGCAAAGAAAAAAAGATTATGTAATGGTGTTTGGTTTGCAATATCGTTAATTTTTTGCAGACCGGCCTCAAAAATGATCACCGAGCCGAACAAACTGATTGTGAGAGACCCCCTGTGATCTTAAAATCAAATATCTTCGTGAAAAATCAACATTTTTTTTCAAGTTTGTTTTCTTAAACCAAACGTTTGAACAATTCTGCGTTGATAAAAAAAAATTAATCGAAGAAGTCTCTAGTAGTTTCAAAGATACAAGCGTTTAAAACAAATCTTTTTAAATTTTACTTAGAAACGCAGATGCGTAATTTTTGAATGGATCTGGAAGAACCCGTGTCTGTCCGTGAAAGATTAATATCATTCATATCAGCGACGGGAAGCAAGAGACTAAATATTTTGTTTTCGTTTTTCAATGTGAATTTGATATAACGGACGGAAGATTACTAGAATTCAAATCTCGCGAAATAATCTCGAACATAGATTTCGACATATTGGTTTCACTTTTTATTTTTATCTCCGGTTATGTAAAACGTAAACAGAATGTAACCGTATAAATAATGACAAGCATGTTTACTCATTATCTATAATACATTCTTAGATAACATTTTATCTTTTTCTTTCATTCGGAAATTTTCTTGTCAAAAAATTATGGAATTACATTTTTTTTTTTTTTTTTACTACAGCACACACCTTGATAGCTCGACAAAGATTTTCTAGTGTTTCTTTTTATTTGATGTGTGCACTTTGTGCAGAAAGACAAAATGTTTACAAATTTTTTCCATTCGTGAGAGAAATTCTTGCGAAATATGTTATCGACATTAACGCTTCCTTATTTAAAAAACCTCTCTCTCAGAGCGATATCCTCGACCGATCTCAAGATCGCGCAGACATCTCATTACTTTTCTTTTTCTTGCTTTTCAGACCGTAAATGATAGCGGTACCGGTCGTGCCGGTGGAAGGAACTGACGAGATGATTTGATGTGTGCACGTATACATATTTATACACACACGAAGCCAGTGATAGTCCCAGCCTGAGCCTCAGCTGAGACCGTCTGAGCCAATAAGATCGCATCGTACGACTCTCGCCACCTGAAAGCGGCGAATGATGTCGAGCGAAACTGGTCAGACGGTCTTTCGACAATATCGACCGCGCGCTTCCCATTGACCGTACTGAACTACTGACTGGTTCAAACCGTCGTCGAGAGTATTGTCACGTTTTATAAACGTGAACACTTGTAAAAAAAAAAAAAAAGAAACCGGTTTGTGTAAATAATTTTTTTTTCTAAGATTCAAAGTCCGACGAGAAATTAAGATTCTTCTTTCTTCTCTTGCGTAACATATAGCAAAACAACCTTGCATAAATTCGGAAGAAATAATTTATGTCAATCAAGTTTAAGATAAATAATTTATTTTTTATCAGCGCACATAAATCACCGATTTGCGCAACTGCTAAATCATCCGAGCACACATTAGCTAAGAATTTTGATTTTTTTGTTGATAGTTCGCTCTCTCTCTCTCTCGCGTACTCAGCATCAATTTTTTTTCCGATCGTTATGTCGTTTCCCCTCTACGAAGCGAATTTACTCGCGGATAATCAAAGTGCTCGCTGACCCTTGCGTCAGGCGTCCATCGTATGATGCATCATTCACCGTGATTTCACGCGTACACGTCACGTATACGTGTGTTCTAATTAAATCTTTTCTTCGTCGTATTTTCCTTCAATAGTTTTATTTTCAGCTACTAGGTATACGCTACTAAGACCATTATTGAAAAATTATTGAAACCATTAGTAAAAATTAATTAAAAACATGCTGTCGTTAGCGATATTCGAAAATTTTACGCAGTATAGCAAAAAATATTTTTGTGTTTCATATATTATTTTCGCGATATTGTCACGTAAATATATATGTATATATATATATGTCTATAAATATTATTTTAATTATTTATTATTTATATATAATTTCTATAAGTTTTATTGATTTATTAGTTGGCTATTAATTTTTACCTAATCGATCGCTTTCCTTAACTTTCGCTTTTTAACAAAATACGTGTGTAGAAAGTATCATCCAAGTTTGTATTATGTACTTGTGATTCTGTGTGTGCGCGCACACATCTTTCGGCGCGCGACCACGTGCGCGCGAACCACGATACATAATCGCTGCGATCGTATTGGTTGACACGGCTCGTACGACCGCGTGGCTTGTTCATTCTGGCACAAGTTGCCAGACTCACACAGACGCACGTGAACGCCAGATACAAATATGCATATCTCTTTCTCTATCATCTCTTTCTGTCACATTTTTTTATAAATTGGCAAGTACATTCAAAAACTTCTCACGTTCTGCAAAAGCGATTGTTACATAAAACACATTTTACATAAAAATATATTCACATACATATACCTATGCATTCTAATTGCTAAGGCCGCTATCACTGTTTAATAAAAAAAGACGAGATATTTATTACATCAAGTTTCTCTACGAATTGTTTATGTAAATAATATTTTTTCTATAAATGTGTACTGAAAAATGTATAATATACATACATATTTATATATATACGTGATGTCTCTCACGTATGTACGTACGTACACGTCACGTAAGACGCTCGATCTGGCCAAGAACATCGACTGATCACGCACTTACGTTGTGACACTTGGTAACAAAATTATTCCACAAGTGAATTTGCACAATACTGTGGGATCCCGCAAAATACTTGTAAGATAACGTCATTGATAAATTTTCTTCTCTTGTTCATTGTTTTTGTTTTTGATCAAAACAAGTTGATGTTAAATAAATTTTTGTTGTAAATATATAGATTAAGTGCAGTTTGATATGCTCGTTGCAAAACTACATACATATATATACATACGCGATTGACACACGTATGTGATTTTATCGAATCACACTGGGTAATACCGATAATTAAAAATGCGTAAATAAAAAATCAATTGTTATCTGTTGCTAAATACTATAACAAAAATGCCTTCGCATACATTATATGCAAGTAGTACATTTAAAATGAAAGATCATTGATCATGTGGAAAATAAAAAATCTACATATACACGTGACATAACAATTTGCAAGTAAAAATTAAACACTACACTTTTTCGAATTGTATATACAAAACTACGAAAAGTGCAAGTTATGGAACATTAATAAATCACGATATACATAGAACGTACACAGAGAACAAATATTTATTGAATCAAATTTTGATGTTGTTATATGTATCGTTTGCAAGATGCTGTGTTTGTCGTTCGGTTAAATCATCCCGGAAAAACATGCGTGTACTTTCGCCGGATACATTACGCGGATTACATTTCGCTTGTTCGTTTATACATAACGCACACATTTAAGCAAGATCAAGTTGTTTATTAAAAACAGTCAATAAAATTTTAAGGCTGCGATAATTTTAGAATTTGTCTTTAGCTAATAATTGTTTCTTATATAAAAATGTCCCGAGGTTAGGTTGTTAAACAAAAGAAACAAAAGCCATACGTGTGAGGTCTAACGACACGTGTTTGAATATAAATTTCAGAACAGTTATTTTGATAAATAATCTTTGGTAATCAATTTTTTTTATTTTGCTTGCGTTTTTTTTTATCGAAGTACTTTAGTCACATACAATACTATTATTATAGGAAAGATATGATAGTATTATTGATAGTATTATTATAAGAAAGATTGATAGTATTATTAAACTACATAAAAGAAATAAATATCTCTCTGACGTCCGAATTGTAAATAGCAAATAACATTAATAAAAACCTACCTGATTCGGTTTTGTTTACAAAACAATTATATTCTCCTTTCAACAACAGAAATGATAACGAACAATAACAACAGTGATATCGCATATACAATTATCCAGGCAAGTTTTTTTAATTTTCTCACACCGATAGATGATGCAAACAAAGCGCGCGACACATTTATTTGTTAATAACGAACAATAAAATAAATTTACTTTGCGAGCGTACATATTTGTCTTTTTTTTCACGCGTGACTATAAAAACATTGCGAATAAAAATGACAAACGGTCTAAATTAAACGCTGTCTAAACTAAACGCTGTTTTTTCGTTAATTTTGAAATTATTACAACATATTTGAACTACTTCTTTCTTTGTGACTTTATATTCGCAAAATACTTCGGAGAAAGTAAATAACGTAAGTTCTTTTAACAGTCAAGAAGATATATATATATATGTATATATATATAAGTGGATTAAATTTGACACAATTTTATATAATTTGCCAAATCTAAATCCACTTTCTTTTTTACCTTCAATAGATTTTGCTGATATTAATAACACTAGAGTCACTGCACCGTGGCGAGCTGATAGCTTGCAGAAATGGAGCGGTCTAGTAACGGTAATATCTTTCAACGGAAATCGACGTCCACGTCGTTGAGAAAATACGCATAATCGCATGCGTTTGACTTACCACAAATATTTCCCGGTTTATTCTTTCTCTTACGTAACAAAGAGTCGTTTGCAGAAGAGGTCCAAGTTTTTTTTCTCTAACACCGTTACACGCTTGGCACTCCGCCGCTACGTAATGGCTTCGACGAGTAATGCCAAAATCATACGAAGAGCTACCTTAGTATGGTCGAGTTGATTCGCGTGATATATCGATGAAATAATTAAAAAAAAGAAACAAAAAAAGCCTACATGTACATTCATATTCACAGGAAAATTTGAACGCTCAATTGTAAATTAACGTAGAAGTCTTAACATGACCGTACTCTGTACTTAACATATAAATTTCCATTATGTTAACAAAAGACTGCGCTTAAGGCTTTTCTTCTTTTCCTTCTCCACCTCTTTTCTTCAGAGATAATTCAATTCATTTTATAGTTAAATAAAGAGAAGCAAGAAATTTGCATTTTTGCTACGTAGTTTATTCTAATTTTTTAATTTGTCAAGCTAGTTTATGATAATTACTTTTTTCAAAACTATACAAGGTTGATTGTACGACTAGACACTTTTTCGAAATCTAAAAAACATTTTACATTTTACACACAAATGACTTTTTTTAAATAGTATTTTGTAAACTGTTACATATTTAAAAAACTTGCTTCTTTGCAAAATGAAACTTCGATCGAAATATTAATGAGTTAGACTCCGAGCACAAAAGAAAAAACATTAGGAATAAAAAACAAATATTAAATAAGAAATATTAAATAAGAATATTAAATAAGAAACTTGAATTATTTCTTAACAAAACAAGAAAATGAAATTAATTAACGCATCATAAATTAAAAAATAAGAATTTGGAATAATTAATCTATTCCGTTCTTTTGTTTAATGTAACATTATATTTCAAATTTCTTTTCTAAATATTTAATATTTTTTCCTATTCCTAATATTTTGTCCATTGTGCTCAGGATCTTAATGTGCAAATGGGAGAAAGAGAGATAAAGAGAGAGAGAATAAAAAAAAGAAAACTGTAAAATAATAATCGTAAATGAACATAAAGCCTGTTTGTACTTGTTTTTTCTTTTTTTATACGGTCATTCATAAATACAAATATAGTTTTACTGTTAAGTAAATGCGCGCGAATGTCGTTACTTATTTTCACGCTTTCTTTGCAAAAGACGAGCGGAGCGCCGAGCTTTGTCCAAACTACCAAATGCGATCAGAAGCACACAAAATTGTCATTCAGATTATATTAAAATATTCTATAAATCGCGATACGCAAACACTTCTCTATTTTATCTTCGCTGGAAAGAAAGTTATATCCCGTGATATCCTCGCGGTATCTTCGCGGAGATATTAATATAAAATCGTTGAGATATATGTCGAGACAACAAATGTCATTTATATCGCAGTATAATAAAACAGACATCAATGCTTAATTTGTCGCAATTCATCAAAGAAAAAAAGAGCATCGTATGCTCCATAGCTGGAAACATAAAGGGGTTAAAAAATTGTAGGGGTGACACAAATCAGGGATTATATCGACCTACCTCTCGTTCACGGGAGAATTTTCTCGGCGAGTGATGAGGATTCGATTCGGGAGAGACCGGAGATTATTTTCCTCTCGTACGCGCCGACGACGATGACAAAACACAGAGAGCGGATGAAGGGAAGAGTGCGTCGTCCTTTGCGTCTACGAATATTTTGCTGGCGATAGCTTGACTTGTACCGCTGATGGAAGTGAACAGATCGGAACCGGGCCGACAACGCCAAACACTGAGAGCCGGCACCACGCGGACGAGAGTTAAATATTATTCAGTCGGACCTTGCGGGCACTACCGGTGGCGGCACCGTGTGATCGCCTCGCAAAACTTGCGGAGTCGCATGATAAGAGTCACGTGATGACCACGCGTGATTTTACCCAGTGCTTCGCGTGATTTCGAAAGCGCGCAACACATGTTTCGTGTAAAATCTCGTGATAAACTAACTCTCGCTCATTAAATGTTATTTTTTTGTGTGTCATTTTATTAATCTTTTTTTGTCTTTTGAAAAAATCTGAAATAAAGAAAAAAATCACGGTATTGTGAAATCTGCTCACAAGGAACAATTTACATATATGTATCTAAATGAGAAATATACAAATAATTATTTTTTAGTTTTTTAAATATAATATTTCTCATAAACGAAATAAAGGGGAAGAGAGAGATTTTTGTTCAATAGGCTTATGACAATGTCAAAATAATTCAGACAGCACGGAAAAGCCGAAAAATACACTCTAAGAAAAAAATAAGACATTCTTAAGTTTTTTTTTAGTCGTCTTTTAGAAACATGTGGTGTTTAGAAAGATTGAGGCTATAATGCAAGCTAAATTATAGGATGTAAAACACTCTCTCGTTATTAAAAGAAAAAAAACTAAATTCAGACGTTTCGAGTTGAATCTTCATCGATGAAGATCAAAAAATAGATTAACAAAAGATCGACCGGCAAAAATCTAGCCTGTAAAGATCGAAACGTTTGAATTTTTAACTTTTCTTTTTAAATGACGCAAGAAATTGTTTTACACTATCATCCTGTTATTTGGCTTGCATTGACATTTATTTTAGGAATTTTATCGCTGACTTAATCGAGTGGGGTGATTTTCCAAGATCAGAATACAGTACAGCGTTTCGCAGAATCACGTTGATTGCCCGGGAGAAAGTGCATACACATATGGACATCGAGCTTGTGTTACATCTCACACAGACGTAATGTCCGATTAAATGTCTGATAGACGTCCATGTGATATTTAATGAACATCTAATGAAGGTCTGTATAGAATGTTTTGTTTCTCTGTGGGACTACTAGTTTTTTAGAAAAACAATAAATAAAAATTGAAAATATTATCCAATGTTTTGTATCCAAACATTATTACATTATTACAACGGGTAATTATTTGCGACGTTAGTCATGTCGATAACGAAATTACAGATATTTTAAATTATCGTCGTTTCTAAAGCGATTATAATTTCAACCTTGAGAATCGAAAATAATACATGCGTACGTGTTGTGCGCAATTTTTGTTAATTACTCTTTTTTTTTAATCAGAACATTAGCTCTTATACGGTGTACGTGTCATTACAAAGTACAAGTGTTATCATACATATATGAGACACAGCAATTTTTAGATGCCGATGCTACGCAACAAGGTTTTGATACGACCTTTGAAATGTAATTCACGTGAACGCACGTGGCGGTCGCGCGTTTGAATTAATCATATGTTGTTGATATGGTATGAAAGCGCATAATGTTTTCGGGTTAAAGTTCGTTCAGCCAACGTTCGAAGTCCACGCGATCGGAGTGATTAAGATCTCTCTCATTTGCATCGTTACCGATCGCTCAAATGTGGAAATTTTATTTACGCGATGCGCATACGCATTATACGGATGTCTCTTAGTCTCTCTCGCACAGAGCACTAAATTTTGTTTAATTGCTTTATCATTTCCGCGTTTTGTTCTCTTTCTGATCTATAAATTCTTACGCGTTTTACATGCACAAACAAAAAGTTATATATAATTAACAAATTAGTTAAAGTTGTATGTTATTAAGTTATATGTTATAAACAAATAGACAATGTAGAGAGAAAGAGAGGGAACTATATAGAAAATTTTAAAAAAACATTTACGAAGCAAAAAACATGTAATTTAATGTATGAATTAGTAATTTAGAAAGGGTATTAAATGTATATAATGTCAAGTATATAATTTTCAAAACTTTTTTATAGATTGTATAAAAAAAAACAATTAACGTGTTTTATTAATAACCGCTGATGATTAAATTTATTATTGATGCGAAAATCATTCGAACAGACCGTGTCTCTAAAACTTGTGTTTAATTGTCTGCTGAAAGACACACACACACGATCAGCGCTGAATCGCAACGTAGAAATGACGATCGTCAATTTTTAAATATTATGTGTTAAAAAATTTAAAGTTCGACAATTTATATGAAACATACATATAATAATATTATAAACATGTACATACATGTATAGAGTGAAGATGCTTATTATGAGATAATCGCCTAATAGCGAGATAGTGAGCTATTTCATGTGAACGGTTACATAAATTCATAACTGCGTATTTTTAACACATTACTTACACAAAAACATCAAAGGTTTTGTTAGTATCACTCATTGCCGAAGATGACGTGGTGTCTGCGAAGGAGTTATCGCGCAGAAAAAAAAAATAATCATTATAACTTTAAGATATGTATTCAACACTTTATGTCATGGGATTTACCGGATTTCAATTTACTTAAATGTACACGTGCACGTGTATAAGTTATGTAACATAGTTTTATTACGTAACATAGTTTTGTCAATTTACTGCATATTTTGTCGGTATAAAACTTTCTATAATTTTATATTCCCTAATATGAGACACGCAGCCGCTCTTAATATGAAGTACTTTATATTAGGAACTGTCAAGTTTTTTATTTGATGTATTAGTAAGTTTTTAGTAATCATATTTTCAGATGGAGGCAAAGAAGAGGCAATCGTGGTCTCACAGTCAATTAGAGGCTGTTAAGGCAGTAAGAAGCAAAAAAATGAAATATTCAATAGCATCTAAAAGCATACTATTGAACGATATGTTAAAAATGTGACTATAGTTCTGTTGTTGCTAAGATTCTTATAGGGAAAAGAAACCTTTTTTCATATTAGGGACTCTTTTTTTGAATCAGCAAAATTGGCACTTTTGATTAAAAAAATTCACATGAACCAAAGTGTAGCTATTATCGATTGCTAACTTTTAGCGATAAAACTTGAATATATTTCCCATAAGTTTGACATAAAACTAAGAGTTAAGTTTACATATTTAATAAATTACAAGTCTTTAAAAAAAGGTATCTCATAATAGGCATCTTTACCCTAGGTGGTTTAATTGTTGTTTTTTACATTAAATGAAAAACACACATATAACACGCATACAGTAAAAAGTTTTTGTGTGACAACAACTTTGCTTTAACAAAATGCGACTATCGATATGAAATGACGTTTGATACATAATGTTAGTGTATGTTTTGTTTTTACGTTGTATGTCTCTTATGACATTTTCTTATGACGGTTAACAAAAAAACCGATTATTGATGTGAGTAGTACATAAATAAACTCTTCAATTTTCACATATAACATATATTTACCTATTACCTCACTCCATCAAATACTATTAAATTATAATTTTAGTTTTCAAACATAAATGTTTGAAAATTTATTAAATGCACCATCAAAAAAATGGTTTTCAAATTTAAATTTCTTATTTTAACATTGCATTGTATTTATTAATGTTTTATACACACACACACACACCAAATTATTAAAAATATAATAAAACCAATATTTGTACACAAATTTACATGTACATATATTTTTTTTTACCACAAACAACATTTTTTTAAGACCTGCAGTGTTTTAACCTAACTCTAACCTCTGATACGTATAATCTGATAAGTATAATAACCAAGACTTTCTACGTTATTTTTTCAGATATATCTTAATTCGATTCCGGTGGCGGTACTTCGGACATCATCGGATGACTCCCGTCGCCTTTTTTCAACACAGTGTTTTTTATCATATCCAAAGACGGATATTTCAAATCGTAAGCTAATCCCAATTTCTGACATAATTCAATAAAGAACGTGGTATAATTCATTTTGTTTCCTGTCTCGGACGATCTGTAGTCCCACGGGAACACGTGATGGTAGTTGTGAAATCCCTCTCCCACTGTTATGAAATTGACAAAATCGTTGTTCGCTGGCTTAATGGTTCTGCGTGAAAAATATAATATAAACAAACACATACGTATATATATAATTGATAATGTAAAATTTGTGTTCGAAAAAGTTTTTCTTGTTCTAAACTCAATGACGTCGTACTTATCGTATGGTCTGGTGCCCCATATGTGAGCGATGCTGTTGATGGTCCACACGGAGTTCAAAGTGATCATGTATCGTATGAAAACTTGTGATATAATTGCTCTGCTCCAGGTCTCGTTCCATAAATACACGGGTATTACCGAAGGTAGGATAAAGCCGAAGAACAGTTGAAGCGGCATGAAGTATCTATATAGTAGAGTATAAGTAGTTTTTGTCAGTGTTTCTCGAGATATATGTTTTGTGTGAACAGTTATTTAAATTACTTAAAAAAATATCAAAAAACAAACATCACGTTTGTATCTAACAAACAATTAAAATTTATTAAATTGTCAATTGCACTCGTGTCTGATAGAAAATGAAATACATATGAGAAATATTGTTTCTTTCATTAAAAAAATAAAAAGGAAACATAACTTTTCGCCGAAGGCTACAACGGGATCCGACGTAACGTCTGATAAATCGAGCACTTTACTTTTTTCCGTGAATTCTGGATGTTCCTCCATCATCACCCAGCCGACGTGCGAATAAAAATATCCTCGCGTAATAGTGTGAGGATCGGCGTTGGTGTCGCAGTACTTATGATGCATCCGATGATTTCTAACCCAACTGACTATTGTATTCTAGAAAAGTAAACAAAAAACACCATAAAACACGTCATTTGTATTATCATTTGCACATAAATTAAACAATCATGTAACACGTAACAGATTGTTCAAAAAATCCTCTCGCACATGCGGCATGAAAAAATTACAATTACCTGCGCACACATGCTGAAACATATCAAGTAAAAAATTTTCAGCTGTAATTTGGCCTTGTAACATTTGTGACTCCAAAGTCGATGTGCGCCACCAGACACGCCGATATTAGATATGATATACATGGCAACAACTTCAAAACATAAAAAAAAAAATGTAAAAATACAAATAGAGAGACATTGTCTAACATTAGTTAATATTCAGATGAATGTTTTTTTTTTGTAAAATTATATACAGTCCTTGAACTTTATTAAAGTCAAAGTCGCTGAAGCGAAATAATCACTAAAATAAAAATGTCTTCGTGCTGACACTTGCCGCTACCGTATACTCGCTGCGTACGGTCACATATCATACAATTGCTGTCTGATATACGCGTACAGAAAAAGACAGAGATTTACGGAATTTTTTTCTTTTCTCTCATTGTTCTGTTGTCTTTAACTTTTACGTTTTCGATCGGTACGTCACTTAGATAAAAAACGAGCGATCATATATGATCGGATGATTCGTCAAGTTGACAATGACATTGTGTGAACGCGTTTATCTGTACGAGCGTTGATTCGACCACTGCCTGGGAAAATATTTAGTTCGACTACTTCAATGAGAAATTTTAGATACAATTCTAAATAAACATGAATCAAGAAGAGAAAAGAATCGTTTTCAAATTTCTTGTGCGCGTGTGAAAATCGCTTCTAGATTCCTACGTATAATCAGAATATACAGATCTAAACTTGTGTGAAACTAAGATACTTACTCCACAATGTAGTCCATGGATTTTGCAAATAGTTGAAAGTTACTAAGTTGTATATACCAAGAGTATGTAGTACAAAGAGTTGCAGAGCTATTGACCACACTATATCCGTTTCAAAATTGAAGAAATCTGGTTTTGTTTTTCGAACCTTCTCGTTGGTGGCAATATCGTTGTTCATAATTTCTTGCTCTTTGTACACTTCCGTGATGGTGAGGCACTCGGACTGATTTGACATTGTGTTCTCTTAGTTGCTATCAAATTTATATAGAGAAAAACCAACTTAAAAAAGAAAAAAAAAGAAGATTAGTGCACAATGTGAGATGTGTGTGACAATATTAGAATAAAAAACTTTGATAAAACACTATATCTAATTTATTAAAATACTTCAATTTTTAAAATATTTTATTTTAAAATATTTTAGAAATTTGAAAATAGTTAAAAAAGTAAAATATTTTAATATATTTTTAAAATATTTAAGATTGTTATAATTCGCGGTAATAGAAACAATGTTTCATATTTTTTAATCAGCAAAACGTTTCTGTCTGTACTGATGAATTTATTCACGTTATTTATATTGCTCTATTGTCTGCATTTTTAAAACTTCTTGAATATTTCTTGAATATTTCTTGAATATTTTAAAACTTATGTATAAAAACTTGTTAGCATCGGTAAAAAAAAGTAAGTTAATAAGAAAATATCCTGATTTCAAAAAACCGTTGAAAGTAGTAATTAGAAGATTGTGCACGAGTGATAGAGTTTTATAGTCGATTCTTTAATATCAGCGTACTCTTAAATACGACTGTACGCAACACAACAAACTGTGATTTTGTTATATATTAACCACAACGGTACTGTCACAATGAGTTATTTCAACAAATGTTGCACAAAAAACATTGCATTTCTTAGCACACACGTCAGTCATTTAGTATTAACATGCACGATTTAAATATTATTGCGCTTTCTATATTAATATTGAAGCAGTAAGCAACAGATGACAATATAAGTGCAATATTATTGTCTTTTTTTTCAATTAAAATGGTATCTAGAGAGATTTTATTCATATTATTATATATATATATTTAATTTTATTTCATTTTTGTTGTTATAAAATTAATCTTCAATAAGGAATTTTTTCTTTGAGAGCGGTGTATTAAATTGTACACATCGAAATAAATTTATACGACAATCCAACTGATACAAAAATTTTGTCATTTTATGTAAAAGTTTTTGTTACTCAGAGCAACAATGTTATTGTAATAATATTTGATATTATAAATTTTTATGTTTTATATACTAACCAGTAGTTAATGTCGTCTCGTGACACTGAATATTGTGTTTTGCGGTAGGAGAAAATTGTAAGAAATTTTGACATCGATCTGTCACGTCGAAATACTCGAGCAGCACTGAACAAATGTTGGATCTTTCCTTGCAATATAGATATTGGGTTCATTATGTACCGTGTACGATTTACATATATTTCCATACGTAGATCCTGTATGTTAACACCTCTTTCTTAACGACACAATCGTTTTTAACGTTTTTTCTTTAAAATAATATAATATCCCACACAGAAGAAAAACTTCATTAGACGTCTATTGGACGTCGACAGCTCCATGTGACATCTAATAGATGTCTAATGGATGTCTGGATGGATGGATATGTCTGTGTGGGATATTATAATATATTGTACTATGTATAAGCGCTACCGTATAAAAAGCATTAATTTTACTAAAACATTAAGAATCTGTTCAAAAGTATAATAAAAAATAATAATATAACATATAAAACTCAAGAACGCAAGAAGAGCTAAAAGACACGGTAGTTGATGTGACCTTGGTAATAGATAGTTGAAGAAATTTCTCTTATTTTTTTCTGAAATTATTTTTATTTAGAAATTAATACTGTAGTTTCTAAGAATACATGTTCTTCTAGTATTTCTAGTCAATATTGAATTTTAACAGATTAAAGATACATGCTTAATGTTTTTTTATATTTTTTATGTAGTTTACACGATTTTATAAAATTCCATATAGTTTTGTTTTTATATAGTAAGACCACCGTTAACACATATAGTTTGTTCTTTTTCTTGAACAAGTTTGCACTAGTTAAACTCTGAAGAGGCGCAGTGGTCCACGTCACACATTATGAGAAAGTCAAAAAGACTATAGTATTACAATCCTATGTTTTTTTTCTTACGACTACTATAGAACTATTCGATAGCCAATCGACGATTTTGAAATCTTTGTCGTACGAGGAAAACGCGAGAATGTAATATTACTACGACTTAACCTCATGTCGTCACAAAACAATGGTGGTAGGAGACAAATAGAAGGATAAGTCGCTTAACAATTCAAACAGTTGAGCTTGAACAATAGCAGAAGCTCGATTACTTCGAAGTTAACGCGAAATCTTACCGCGATCAGTATACATATATTTATTTATTTAAAAAATGTGACCGCAGTAGCGGTTACATTTTTACAGTTCTCGACGTCTTTTCAATTTCTTGCTGTTTCTCAATTTTTTTCTAATTCGTGATCACGTGCGAACTGTGTGAACAAAATTTATTTGCGCGAGATTCGTGTGCGTAGTTCATAAATACGGAAATGCAGACTTGTAATTTAAACATATTAAATGCAAATAAAATTTAATAAAATGATAATTTAGTAAGAAATATTGTAACGCACACGTATTCTCACAGCGACTGAAAGAGACTCGGATAGATAAAAGAAACAATTGAATTTTCGAGCGACGGCTCTATGATTCGCGTACTTTTGATTAGTATTTTATTGAATAATCGAGCGAGCGTTTCAAAAACTTATTTATACTACATACTGTTTATCTTCTATATGCTTAATTCTCGAACACTACACTTCATTTTGTTTACTTACAAACACCACACTAGTGCGAATTTGGACTGGATTTGATGTCGTTTATACTGCGCATCTCTTTGCCAAAATAAAAGCATTCAATTTGAAAGAGGCGTTTTTCAAGATAAAATTTTCTTAAGGATTTATTGATGATATTTTAATTAAGTAAAAACATTATTTGTTGTAAACTCTTTGTTAAAAAATTTATACATGAAATAAATCTTTTCTTTTAGAGTTTGCTACTTTTTCGTATTCGACGAAATGGAACAAAAATCTGATGTACAAGACGTATTCTAACGAACAAATATAATTATGAATAATTATAGATTTTATGTAAAATCACTTGAAGTGTTTTTGTGTGTCTGAAAAGTTGAACGTATTTTCACTTCGAACTGCTTTATATTGTCTCTTTAGATGTTATGAGATATAGGATAATATAAGCCAGAATGGAAAAGAGACGCAAAAATTAATTAATAAATATATGAGCAAATTTATTTCTTATCCGTTCCACCCCCTCCAGCTCGCTTGCGACTCCCTCTCTTTAGTTCTTCCTTTTTTTATTCTATAGCAACAACATTGTTCAAATAATAAATAACCTAAAAGTCATCAATTTATAATTATTTATAAATTCAAATCTTTCTTTTACTATTCAAATCTCTTTAAGTCATTTTTTTTACAATTTAAGGTTCTCTTTATAATAGAACGGTAATTAACGTCTAATAATAACTTTGACACGTCCCGATCTATCGCGATAATGTTTTTAATTTTATAATTATAATTAGACGCTAGATGTGTAGAACGTATCACCAGAATCACCATTTTGGACGCGATAGAGACATGAAACGATAACGACTACAACAAATACTTTTGCTATTTAAATAAATTATTTAACGGTAGGGATTCGTGAAACGGAATAATATAATAAAGTGAGAACAAATCACAGCAGATGTAACAATGTATATTTTGAGATTCTCTAGACAAGAGATCATCTCGGAACACATGAACACGGACGCGAATTTCAAAGCTCGCGAGAACGAAGAATATACATTCGCGATAACATATCCCCCGTCTGTCTTTTTGCAAATGACCCAGACAGCATAGCATATCCGAAATACATCTGTGGGAGATCCCGATAATGTTTTAGAGACATAAGACATTTTCTGGATGTCTCATAGATGTATTTCGGACATGCGTGCCATATGTCGACACTCAATGATCAAACAATTATCAAACGGAACACTGACAATAGTAACTGACCGATTCGCCGTTTGAGGAAGCGAGACGCGTTCACAGCTGTGAGGTAACTCTGTAAGGTGCTTCGCAATTCGAACTCCCGTTGCGAGACGCAAATATAACGCGAAAAATTATTACAATCCGAAATGGCAGAAAGAAGACACTCGTCTCCGATTTGTTGAACTTTTCGAACTTTTCGAAATCGTCAAAATCAGTTCAGTTGTCAAGACCAAAATCAGTTTAGTCTTGTCGTCTTCCCGGGATAGCGGTAACTAGCACAATGAAGGTGCGTTTGCGCAAGAAAATCAGCCGATCGGTGCCGACTGAGTCGCAGCCTTGACTTCTTGCGCAGGCACAATTCTGACCTACACTTTATCGTGCGTGTGGGCAGTTGATTTGCTATCGCGATTTTGTAATATAAAATATCGTGAGGTAATAAATTCTTTTTTGCTTCGCGTGATTTTATATATATGCGCGAACAAGTTCTTCTCCCGATCAGTTGCGGGAAGGTCTGGCCAGGACGTTCCCGCATAAGGAGAGATTCCAGCTCTCACCGAGAGTACCGGTGCGTGATGTTAATTCGAAAATTTGATTCGAAAATTTCCCACGTAATACTATAAATAGTGTACGTATTTTGTCGTAGTAGAAAGAAATTGTTAAAGCTGCTTCAATCTGAACAAGCTTGTTAAAATTAATTTTAATTTTAATTTAAACATTTTTTACTGGTAGCAAATTCGCACTAATGTGGTGTTTTTCTGGTGTTAATACTGATAAAGTATTTTGTTTTGTACTGACTTTGAAAACGCATTTAATCGTCTATCGGTGGAACTTCGTTCCATTGCGTATGGGAACCGTCGCCTTTGTTAATCGTGACTTCCTTAACAAGTTCGGGGGACGGCTTTTTGAGATTGTAGGCCCATCCAATCTTCGCGAACGCGTCAATGAAGAGCGCCGAGTAGTTCAGAACGTACCAACTGAACTCGGACGCTTGATAATCCCAAGGAAACACATGGTGATAATTGTGAAAGCCCTCACCTGCCATGAACAGACTCACGCCCATATTTTCCGTGGGCCATATGTTCCTAAAAGAACAAGAAAATACACAAACATTAAATATTTACGAAAAAATCTGAAATATTATTGCCAATACACACGACATCGCAATATTCGAAACTTCGCTGGACGATCGAGAATATTACTCGGGAAAATTCTTTTTATGTTAAATGTAAGGAAAGACAGAGACTTCTGTTTTTTTTTTGTTTTTTTTGCAGCAGAATCTTGCAGCGCGAACGATATTTGTGGCGATTTTTGCTTTGTAATTTTAATGTTTTATTCTAAAAGGATCTTTTGAAGACTCACTTGTTGTACGGCCTGGCGCCCCACATGTGGGCAACGCTGTTTATAGAAAACATCGCGTGCAGCACGAATAACGCTCGTATTGTTTGCGAGACGAACGCTCTGCTCCAAGTCTCGTTCCAGAAGTACACCGGTACAAGCGTAGGCAGGATAAAAGTGAATATCGGTGTCATTATCCACACGTATCTGCAAAGAATTGATATAGGAAACGCATGAAAAAAAAAAAAAAATTGCATCATACATTGGAAATATATAACATCGTGTACAACGGACGATCTACTTTTTTTGAAAAACAACAACCGGATCTTCCATGGTTTCCCTCATGTCGATTTCGCGTAGCTCCTTAACGATCTCGCGACTGAACCTCTTCATACTCCAACCTATGTGACAGTAGAAGAAACCACGTCGACTGTTGTGCGGATCCAGGTCGGTGTCGACATATTTGTGATGCATTCGATGAATCCGCACCCAGGAGAAGACAGATACCTGTAAAAAAAAAAAAGGTATTTACTCTATCAGAGAGAGAAAGTATTTTTGTAAATACATGAGGATGTCTCACACAGTTGTGCAAAACCAGTAATCTTCATTTTTTTTCAAAATTTTCAAATTATTATTACAGATGTGCAAACGCGTTCTCGCATAAGCAGTTTTTTTTTTATAAATTCTCGCAAAATTACACGCAAGATGGATACGCTATGACATTTCTCATATATTTTCTTCTTCTCTGCGTAAAAGTTAACGCAGAGAAAAATTTCTGAAATTTTATATTTTATATTGATACTTGGTAAAAAAAAAAAAAAAAAAAAAACTTATCGCGTGCATTTGTATCGCGCGTGACTAAATCGCAATTTCAAACACGCACGGAGTCACAAATTAACCCTTTTATTTTAGTATCGCTTTATTACCTGAGCAGCCGAACTGTAAATGACAGCGAGGATAATTCTAAGCGGCAGATTGGCTCTATACGATCGATGAGACCACAATCTGTGGGCACCAGCAGTCACGCCGATACACCCCAGATTGTGCATAATCAGTACTAAAACAATTATAACAAAATATTTATTTTAGTTCTATTTTCTAATCATATCTTTTCTAATCATACGTATGTACATTAAAGTCATCGTATAAATTGCACGGTTAAAATTCTAAAAACTTATAAAAACACTAGTATTTCTTTTTTTTTTGTCAGTAAACCTCAGCAAGATATAAGATACTCCCAATTAACACACACAGTTTTTAGAGTTATATATATATATATATATATACTTACTCCATAAAGTCGTTTTCAGGTTTTCAAAATAATTGAACGTGACTAAACCATAAAGCCCGATAATGTGCAATGTGACCAAATATAAGGTCGGAAACCATAGTATTCCAAAACTGTCTGTTTTGCGTTCCGTTTTTTCTGTGACATCCTTCTGTTTGCAATTTGTCGTGTCGCAGACTTCATCGTGGAAATTTTTCTCAGTCATGCTTATTTGAGTCACGCACCAACGAAAATAAGGATCAACACTCAATTCTTGTTTAAACTGTAAAACATATACATGTTATATTCTTGAATAACAAAAATTTTGTCTCACTATATTAACGAGAACAATCGGAATCTCGACATTGATGAGATCGAGGGTAATCACGGTGCGAGGGTAGTTGCAGCACTGCACACTGTGCAGATAGATATATGATGCGCGTCGTCGCACAGGAAAGGTTTCCTCAGCGCATAACTACGGATGCATCACTTTGAACGTACATTTCACATTTAATAGCGACATAATAGAGGTTGTACAAAGATTCAAGTGATAGTTTTGTTTCGGAAAACATTAAATATGAGAAAAAATCATATTTACACATAGATGGACGAGAGCACAGAGATTATTAAACTTCATAAATTCCCGGAACGTTTCGGCTTTATTTTGAATCAATAACCTCGACGTGACCTACTTTCATCTTGTTCGGTCATTACTGCCAGTACTGAAACGATCTATATATATATTTCTACGTACATGTATGTAACATGTATATATGTGTATATATGTGTATATGTATATATGCACATGTATTGTTTCACGTTATGTAGATTGTTAGAATCTTAGTATTTAATTCAGTGCCAAACATATAATCGTGTACATACATAATCGTATACTACATAATAATGATGATGTGAAAGATCTAATCTATTTCGACGTCGTGTCGCACATAACATATTATTACATATTCTCTGAATATACAAAAAATTCAAATATTGAATTTCTAAAATACGATAGCACACAACATGTAAAAATATAAAGATAAATTAGTCACATATTAAGCCTCTTGCACAATGCGAGGGAATAGTGATAGCGATAAGCAATAGACACAGAATTCAAACTCGTCGGAAATTTTATTTGCTATTGCTTATTCTGTTTTCCGATCTGCATTGATACATGTATATTTTTGTATGTTAGATTATGTTCCTACCGTATGTTCCTACCGTTATTTATAAATATAAACTCTTTAAAAACTAGTGTTATTTCTGTCGTTATCGCTATTCCTTCCATTGTGTAAGGGACTTTATATATGTATATATAATGTACATATATACAGGGTGTCCCATTTAAGTCGACACAGCAAAAAATCTCTTAGACAACTGATTTAAAAAAAAATAAGCTGACGCATGTTTTTAGTATTTTGAGTAAGTACTATTAGTTTTTTAATGCATGAGCGTTTTCAAACGCTAAGTTTCTACAATAAGATATCGCGCAACATGTAAAAGTATCAAGACAAATACGTGAATTGTTCTGATGAAACAGTACTCATTCAAATAACAATAGTTATAAAAATTCTTAACCGAGCACGAAACTGGCTGTCAAAACTGATTGAAGCAAAAAGACTCGTCTTTGCAAAGAACAGTATCCACAAAATTATATTAAAATATTGTCTGTGTCAAATGTGAGAATAAACTTGTGAGAACAAAAATAATTCAAATCACTGCGTATATATATATATTATATGTTACTGATCGAAATTCGTACACGTTTAAACCGCACATATACATGTAATATTTAAATATATATGACAGTTAGAAAACAAAAAAAAAAAACCAAATTTATATCATACTTTCTAAAGACAAACTTTTATCTACGCTGGTCGTCAACGATTCGAACACGGCTCTCCACCTACTGTGCAAATTTGTTTGCACAGGATAGCTTTCATACAATTTTCTACTTCCAAGATGTTTTTCAAACTATAAAAAAGTTTTTCAAAATATAAAAAATATTTAATGCAAAAAAACTTGGCGGGGCTGTGGCTCGTCAACTATAATGAAATTATTTCTTTGTACAGAATACAAATCATTTATCGTCAAATTGTAATATAAAAATACATCATAGTTATACTGTTCTTATAGTTACATTGGTACTTAACAAGATCGAGTTGCTTTGTCGGAATCACCTTTGTCCTCAATCATGGAACATACTGATACTGCCACGTGAATATTTCTAAATATTTAATTTTGCAAATATACTTTTTGTTCTGTATTATTCAAAATATTATTTGCGTTTTTTCTAAAATAATCTTATCATAAGTAATAAATTTCTTTATCGATATGTAACTTCTACTATTTTTTTCTGCATGTAATTAGTGTATTTAAGTCGCATTATTATGATAAGATACATTGCAATGACTCGTATAATTGCGGACACATGTAGTTGAATTGATAAACTTTTTGCATAAACATTATACTTTTTTTAGAAAATCGATATCTCACATAATCAATAACCAGGATCGATTGTTTTGCAAAATCTGCAATAACACATCATGCCAGTAGAATGCAGCAATTAATCAAACTGGTATTTTACCTAGTCGACAGAAAAGCAAAAAAAAAAAAAAATATACATGTGTCATACCGTGATGCAAATATTATTGCATCAATCAAGCAGAACTTGCTGAAATAAATGTAGCAGATTTGAAGCATAACGTGCTCTTGTTTTCACTTATTTCTTATATTTTCGCTGAGTTGCTTTCCTTGCACATTGTGCCTACACAATTCACTCATATAAGGACACAGCTGAGTGGAATCTGCTGCAAAGTGCTGATTAAATGTGCGTGCATACTGCTGGCATGCTACTATCATTTGACTATCTGGGATGTTATTACGAACAAAGAACAAGAACACAAAAGTTACATACACCAAACAATCGTCCACTTGCTCATCCTTAGAATATGTAACAATCCACAATTACAAGTGAGATAAATGTACAGAAAAACAAAGACCCTCCACACACTGTTCCATTTATATTGTTGTTTTTGCGGGTCTTGTATTGGTGCCGCATCATTGGTTGCGATACTATGTTAAAAGCTGTGGTTGTTTTCCGTTTATAATATGCAATTGTGAGCTGTACATCTAACTCAACTAATTTATCATATACTGTAAGTTTTAATAAAAAACTTTTTTTTATCCATTGAAACATTAATTGTCGACTTTTGTATTTTGTTTTTAAAACTTTGTAGAAAAACATTGAGAAAGACCCAATCTAAGGTCGAAAACGTTTTGTTACTCAATAAATTAATTACATCACACACACTAACAACTGTGTTTGTTCCATACTGCCAATTTTTGAATTTCTGAATTATATTATTTGGAGCAGTTCACTTCACATTTTTAATAGTTATAAAATTTTTAATCGAGAACGAAAATCGATGTCAGAACTAATTGAAGCAAAAAGACTCATCTTTACAGAACAGAACCCGCACAATTATATTAAAATATTGTTCGTGTCAAATGTGAGAATAAACTTGTGAAAACAAAAATAATCCAAATCACTGCGTGTATACATATTATATGTTACGCTTCTCGAATTACACATTTACACCGTACATATACACGTAATACTTACAAACTAATAAATGTATAGATGTTCATGATTTTCGTTCGCTGAATGTTGTGCGGAAATATGCGTGTATATTATATATATATACGTATATATATATATACATGTTCATGTATCTTACACGTGTGAATGGAGTAATCATTGAATAAATTAAGCCAATCAGCGCCGATCTTTAGTCGGGCGCACGTCAAGAGTCACGTGAAGTGCTCACGCAAACCAAGCGCGTTCACGTATTTTGTGTGTGTGTGAACCACCGTGATAAATCAGTACTTAAAATTGTTACTTTTAATCAAGACATCAAATAAATCAGGTTCACGTTTTATAAGTGTCATATCGCACATATCTAAAACATACGAGAACTTGGAATGAGTTTTAGAAACAACGTTTAAGAGAAATCACATAGCAATATTATATTGCATGAAAAATTTTCGTATTTTCTTTTGTCAATAAGCGATCGCGAAACTTCATATTTATTTGTTAAACTGCTTTTGTTTTTTGGGAGAGGCTTTTTGGAGAAAGAGCGAGGAGAACGCGCTAAATTGTATATGAGCGAAGTCTCGATCAGACGCGACATATATTTTTTTCTCAAAGTTATCGAATTAATCATTTTTATTTATCCTGCTTAAGTGTATAAGATTACTACATAAATGCGTATTTGCGTATTGAAAAAAAAAATTGGTTTTATTACAGTTTTTTACTATGTTCTCAGTATTTTAAAAAACATAAATTCTTTACTGTTTTATTACACACTTCACATCTAGAAATAATTTACTTCCACTATGTGAACACCATAGTTTTCAATGTTTATTTTAAAGTAAACGGGAATTCTCAAAAAATGTACAAATCATGTAAGAGTTGTTTATCCCATACCCGACAAGTTCAGATTTATTGTTTTATTTATACATACACCATAATATTTGGTTGCGTATACACACGTATATATATATATCAGTATGCGTATATATATATATCAGTATAGATTTTTGAACTCATATCTACTGTCTTATTCGATACAATTGCTGTTGTTGCTATTACTAGTTTCTTTGTTATTTCGGAGAACACGTTTTTTCACTATGTCCGGAGATACAGTTTTCAAATCGTAAGCCCACCCCAGAAGAGCGAAGAAGTCAATAAAACCTGTAGCAAAATTCATCGAGTAATTTCCAAGCTCCGCTGCTTTGTAATCCCAAGGAAAGACGTGGTGATAATTGTGCCAGCCTTCGCCGGTAGCCAGAACTGCGACAACCGCGTTTTCAGCAGGAGACATAGATCTGCGCAACAAAGATGACATATATGCACTATATTAATTGATACATTAGAATCACTAATTTTTATATACTCAAACCGCCGATTTCTTTTAAAGGCCCTAAGGAGGTTGCGCTAACTTATGTTCGCGCGCAAAAAAAAAAAACTATTACGGGTACGTTACTTGTCATATGGTTTCATTCCCCACATGTGAGCCGCCGAGTTCACCAACCAAATAGCATTAAGACCGTAGCAATATCTAGCGATATTTGCGACCCACGAGTACCACAGAGATTCATTCCACGCCAGCCAGGGCACGATCGTTGGCACGGCGATAAAAAACACAGCTATTAGAAGATGATAGTATCTATAAACAAAGATAAAAAAAAAATAACTCGGATACACTATGAGATATTGACATGTGGGTTATATAAGTCTCATACTTTTTCTGAAAAGCCACAATACGATCGCGTTTGAGATCACTGCAATCAATAAGTGGGCCTTTTTTTTTTAATTCCGGATGCTTTCGTGTTAAAAGCCAACCTATATGTGAAAAAAAGAATCCTCTTTTCGAGTTGTACGGATCCGCGTCGGTGTCGATGAATTTGTGGTGCATTCTGTGATCTCTGGCCCAGTGATGAATGTCATCCTGAAAAATAAATAAATCAGTCAAATCGAGATTAAGTAATGTGATTTATTACGCAAAAACAGCTTTCATGAGTCAACTGTAGTTAAGACAAGAGAGAATTAACGAGACTCGAAAGTTATCACAAAAGGAAAGAAAAAATAAATAATAATACAAATAAGTGAACACGTGAATAATGCAAAACTTACTTGACAGCTAACAGTTTGTAAAATTATCAGGATCAATCGCAGCGGCCATTTTGCTTTGTACGCACGATGAGCCCATAATCTATGACCGCCTGCAGTAATACCGATCCCGGAAAGAATACCAACAACGGCAACTGAAAAATTACCAATCACACAAATTACTGTTTTAAGAAAGCGATTACGGTCGCACACCGATTAAGAAGATTATTTATTGTGTTTTTTGTAAAATGGTCTTATCACAGGTGATAATTTCTTTGTCGATATGCAACTTTTACCTTTTTTTTTTTTGAATGTTATCAGTGTATTTACGTCGCATTTTCATTGTATCAAGATATGGAAATTGCGACGACTCGCACATTTGCAGACACATTGTAGTCGAAATGACAAACTTTTTGCACAAATATTATCATTTTCTTAAAAACTAATATCTTTTATATAATGTTATTACAAACAAAGAAGCAAAAAAAGATACTTACACCAGACAATTGTCAACTTGTTCATTCTTGTAATATTTAGGATTGCATAAATGCAAGTGAGATGAATGGACAGAAACAACAAGATGTTTTTCCACACAATCTCCCATTTGTGTTCTTGTTTTGGCGATTCTTGTATTGATGCCGAATCAATCGCAGTCTCTTCGGGTTTTATTTCGGACGACATAGATTTCGATATCATGTTGCACAGATTGAAATTGTACGAGATTTAATCGACGAATTCTAGAAAAAACTACATATTTGTTGTGTAGAATACAATAATAATAATAGAGATTTAAAAAACTACTAGAGCAAAGATCAAATTTAGCTCGATGTTGTGTTGTTCGATCCGAATATACGAGATCTATTTTTTTATTAAGTTTTTAAACTAATAAGATATGTAAAAGTATCGAGACAAATATACGAATTGTTCTGATGAAACAGTTCATTCATTCAAATAACAATAATTATAAAATTCTTAACCGATCGCGGAAAATGACTGTCGAAACTGATTCTAAAGCAAAACAGGTGGTCACCTTGCGCAACAGCAACACTACAAAATTATATTGAAATATTGTTCGTGTCAAATGTGAGAACAAAATTGTTAAAACAAAACTAAGAATTGACGTTAATTGTATTATATGTTACACTTGTCGAAAGTTGGAAAAGATTTTACTACACAATACATTGTACCAATCGTACACCGTTATACTTATGATGTGAGGAAATGTTGTCTCGATGTATATATATATACGCGATAGTAAGGGTCGGTTTTTACTGATAAAATGTTACAACGTAGCTTTTTTGAAGTAAAATGTTAATTACTGCTTATGTTGGTGTGAATAAATAAACGATTTTACATACGGTTTAACATTTTACATACAAAACAACGGTTTTAACATTTTGCAAAAAAAGATTAGAGTGTAACAAATAATTTTTATTTATCAGGTAGGTGTTATTATCATCAACAAAAAAACTTTTTTAGCAATACATACAGTTCTAATATAAATTAGAATATAAATCAGACAAGAGCAGTAGTTCTGAAAGAGAAGAAGTTGAAGTTTTTTGTTACAGTTATGTCATGACTGATATGACACTCATTCGCAGTGGAGTAGAAGGCGTACAATAGAGAAAAAAAAACGAAAGAGTGTCACGGCTTGTCTGTGCTTTCATCGGGCGCTCTTCAAATCGAACTCTGTGACAAAGTCATCGATCGGCTTTCAGTCCTCGCCGGCTTTAGCTATTGCCAGACGTAAAGGCAATTGCGTCGATCTAACAATAAGTGAGTCGAACACAAATTTCAAATTAATATTATAATAACGGCTTTGCTCCTCCTCTTGCTCTCCTAAAAATTTTTCTAAACTCAATCTCTAATATACATATCACTGCAATATAATAATGTACATTATGCATCGTTAAGTTAGATTTCTTCGAAGGGTGTGCAAGGGGAGCGAAGCCCTCTCCCTGCCTACACGTGTCATACAAACAATATATTTCCTTACGACTTTCTTTTCGACACAGGTGTTGGAAAACAAAGAATTCATTTGTGAAACTTTGTTTATAACTCGAAAACTAAAGGCGAGCGGCGATAACATGTATTTGCAATTTGCGTTTGCATATTCTGCGTTGTTATTTGAAACTATTGCAAGAAAGTCATTGTTACAGTAAAAAAGTTCAATCAAAGTAAAAAACATAAACACGCTAATTAAGAGAAAAAACATAAAGATTTATTTAGCAGCGAAAATTTCACATGTCGCGTTGTCTGTCTATGTTTTTTTCTTTTTTTTTTTTTTTTCAAAACATATGGACAGAAATAATTAGCTTCAGATCATACGTGCTAGAACTTCTGGCTGATATTTATACGTAATAGTTTACATAACAACAATCACGCGAGCACAAAGCATGTATCATATAATTTGAAGAATTATAAACTGCGACTTTTTTCTTTTGTTGAGAAAAAAAAACTACAATCTACCATAAACTATTTTATTACACTAGCACAACACAGGCGCGCGCTACGCGGTATATATATATTTTGTATATATATACCGTAATCACGTGACCGAAGTCAGTAACATCGCCGCGGTCGCGCGGCCGAGGTCAGTGACTCCACCGCAGTCACGCGACCGAGGTCATTGACCCTCCCCCCACCAAGGCCGCGTGCCCGCGGTCAGTGACCCCTCCCACCAAGGCCGCGCGCCCGCGGTCAGTGACCCCTCCCCCCCACCAAGGCCGCGCAGCCGAGGTCAGTG